>NC_059181.1:19907961-20208169 GCF_019923935.1 Bubalus bubalis
TTTGGATGTAGACAGCAAATATACAGCATTTCAAATATACTTTCATTAAAGATAGTGTTGTAATTTACAGATTTTAGTGCTTCTCCATATCTTTTTAAAAAGAGGTCTATGTGTACTTTAATAACTTATAGCTACCTAGTATATTTTATGGAATAAAAAATGAAAAAAAAACAGTGCTGAGTTTCTTTTCAAGACTCACAATATTAAGCTTTAAAATTGAAGATGCCATATGAATATTACTGATCTTCTTACTAATCTATGATGCTTAAGGTTATAGGAAAAAAACACTGCTAGTCCTACATTTGTTTTCCCTTTGACCCTCAAGAAATTTGGAACAGAAATTTTATGAAATTTATAGAAGTTCAATTTATGAAAGCTTTGGATCTAAACAGGAGAGAATCAAAGTAATAATATTAAAGATAATGTATTTTAAATGGGATATTTTTTTCTTCTTGGGATGTAATACTAAAACAAGCAACAAAATGCTACAACAAATGATAGTAATGTTTAATAAAGTATTACTCTTAGATTTAATTTTGCATTATAGCCTCATTACTATAAGTGGATGATAATCATTTAGATAAGAAGTAATATTTAATTTCTTTTTCCATTTGAATTTTTTTAAAAAGAATTATAGATTTACTAGAAATCAGGGCAAAAAAATGATAACAAAATAAGAATGTTTTCTATTATTTTTAAAAGCAAATTATTTTACTATGTATATGACAGATTATACAGACCAAATATATCTTGGAACTAATTACAGCCTTAACACATAAAAAAGGTGAAAGTAGCCTGAGATCTGTCCCTCAGTATCAGTTGTATAAGGGGTTTCTGATATCTCTTCAAGAAAATTAGAGATACCAAGGGAACATTTCATCAAAAGATGGGCACAATAAAGGACAGAAATGGTATGGACTTAACACAAGCAGAAGAGATTAAGAAGAGGTACCAACAATACACAGAAGAACTCTAAAAAAAAGATCATCATGATCCAGATAACCACAATGGTGTGATCACTCACCAGATATCCTGGAATTTGAAGTCAAGTTGGCCTTAGGAAGCATCACTATGAATAAAGCTAGTGGAGGTGATGGAATTTCAGTTGAGTTATTTCAAGTCCTAAAAGATGATGCTGTGAAAGTGCTATACTCAGTATGCCAGCAAATTTGGAAAACTCAGCAGTGGCCACAGCACTGGAAAAGATTACTTTTCATTCCAATCCCATAAAAAGGCAATGCCAGAGAATGTTCAAACTACCGCACAATTGAACTCACCTCACATGCTAGCAAAGTAATGCTCAAAATTCTCCAAGCCAGGCTTCAACAGTACATGAACTGTGAACTTCCAGATGTTCAAGTTGGATTTACAAAAGAAAGAGGAACCAGAGATCAAATTGCCAACATCCATTGGATCATCAGAAAAGCAAGAGAGTTCCATAAAAACGTCTACTTCTGCTTTATTGACTATGCCAAAGCATTTGACTGTGTGGATCACAACAAACTGTGGAAAATTCTTCAAGAGATGGGAATACCAGACCACCTGACCTGCCTCCTGAGAAATGTGTGTGAAGGTTAAGAAGCACCAGTTAGAACTGGAGATGGAACAACAGACTGGTTCCAAATAGGGAAAGGAGTACATCAAAGCTGTATATTGTCACCCTGCTTATTTAACTTATATGCAGAGTACATCATGAGAAATGCCGGGCTGGATGAAGCACAAGCTGGAATCAAGATTGCCAGGAGAAATATCAATAACCTTGGATATGCAGATGACACCACCCTAATGGCAGAAAGTGAAGAACAACTAAAGAGCCTCTTGATGAAAGTGACGGAGGCGAGTGAAAAAGCTGACTTAAAACTCAACGTTCAGAAGACTAAGATCATGGCATCTGGTCCCATCACTTGATGGCAAATAGCTGGAGAAACAATGGAAACAGTGAGAGCCTTTATTTGTGGGGGGGGGGGGGGGGATCCAAAAACAGACGGTAAAGCATCTGCCTACAATGCAGGAGACCCGGGTTTGATCCCTGGGTCGGGAAGATCTCCTGGAGAAGGAAATGGCAACCCACTCCAGTGCCCTTGCCTATAAAATCCGATGGATGGAGAAGCCTGGTAGGCTACAGCCCATGGGGTAGCAAAGAATCAGACACGACTGAGTGACTTCACTTTCAAAATCACTGCAGATGATGACAGCAGCCATGAAATTAAAGGACACTTGCTCTTTGGAAGAAAAGGTATGACCAACCTAGAAAGCACATTAAAAAGCAGAGACATTTGCTCTAGTCTAGTCAAAGCAATGGTTTTTCCAGTATCATGTATGGATGTGAGAGTTAGACCATAAAGAAAGCTGAGCGCCGAAGAACTGATGCTTCTGAACTCTGGTGTTGAAGACTCTTGAGAGTCCCTTGGACTGCAAGGAGATTCAACCAGTCAATCCTGAAGGAAATCAGTCCTGAATATTCATTGGAAGTCCTGATGCTAAAGCTGAAACTCCAATACTTTGGCCACCTGATACGAAGAACCAACTCATTAGAAAAGACCCTGATGCTGAGAAAGATTGAAGGCGAGAGTAGAAGGGGATAACAGATTAGGTGGTTGTATGGCATCACCGACTCTATGGACATGAGTTTGAGTAAACTCCTGGAGTTGGTAATGGAAAGGGAAGCCTGGCATGCAGCAGTCATGGGGTCACAAAGAGTCAGACATGAATGGACGACTGAACTGACTGACTGACTCTGCACAGAAGTTGAATAAGCAGGGTGACAATATACAGCCTTGATGTATTCCTTCCCCAATTTGGAACCAATCCATGTCCAGTTCTAACTGGTGCTTCTTGACTCGCATACAGATTTCTCAAGATGCAGATAAGGTGGTTTGGTATTCCCATCTCTTGAAAAATTTTCCACAGTTTGTTGTGATCCACACAGTCAAAGGCTTTGGCAGTCAATAAAGCAGAAGTATATGCTTTTCTAGAATTCTCTTGCTTTTTCAATGATCCAACAGATGTTGGCAATTTGATGTCTGGTTCCTCTGCCTTTTTTAAATCCAGCTTGAACATCTGGAAATTCACAGTTCATGTACTGTTGAAGCCTGGCTTGGAGAATTTTGAGCATTACTTTACTAGTGTGTGGGATGAGTGCAATTGTGCGGTAGTTTGAGCATTCTTTGACACTGCCTTTCTTTGGGATTAGAATGAAAACTGACCCTTTCCAGTCCTGTGGCCACAGCTGAGTTTTCCAAATTTGCTGGCATATTGAGTGCAGCACTTTCACAGCATCATCTTTTAGGATGTGAAATAGCTCAACTGGAATTCCATCACCTCCACTAGCTTTGTTCAGTGATGCTTCCCAAAGCCCACTTGACTTCACATTCCAGGATGTCTGGCTCTAGGTGAGTGATCACACCATCATGGTTATCTGGGTCATGAAGGTCTTTTTTGTATAGTTCTTCTGTGTATTGTTGCCACCTCTTCTTAATCTCATCTGCCTGTGTTAAGTCCATATCATTTCTGTCCTTTATTGTGCCCATCTTTGCATGAAATGTTCCCATGGTATCTCAAATTTTCTTGAAGAGATCACTAGTCTTTCCCATTCTATTATTTTCCTCTATTTCTTTATTAATAAATGGAATGGAGGAAACTTTGGGAAAATATAGATATGCCTATGGCCTTGACAATGACAATGGTTTCACAAGTTTATATTTATCTATAGTCTCATTGAGTTATATACATTAAATATGTACAGTTCTTAACATGTCAATCATACCTCAATAGGTTAAAAAATAAACTAGGTGATAAAAATTCAGTCTCATCTCATTTTATTGTGTTTCACTGTATTGTGCTTTGTAGATACTGCATTTTCTTTTTCTTAATTATATTATTTATTTTAATTGGAGGCTAATTACTTTACAATATTGTCGTGGTCTTTGCCATACATTGAAATGAATCAGCCATGGGTGTACCTGTGTTCCTCATCCTGAACACCCCTCCTACCTCCCTCTCCATCCCATCCCTCAGGGTCATTCCAATGCACCAGCCCTGATCACCCTGTCTCATGCATCGAACCTGGACTGGTGATCTGTTTCACATATAATAATACACATGTTTCAATGCTATTCTCTCAAATCATCCCATCCTTGCCCTTCTCCCACAGAGTCCAAAAGACTGTTTATACATCTGTGTCTCTTTTGCTGTCTCGTATACAGGGTTATTGTTACCATCTTTCTAAATTCCTTATATATGCGTTAGTATACTGTATTGTTGTTTTTCTTTCTGGCTTACTTCACTCTGTATAATAGGCTCCAGTTTCATCCACCTCATTAGAACTGATTCAAATGTATTCTTTTCAATGGCTGAGTAATACTCCATTGTGTATATGTACCACTGCTTTCTTATCCATTCATCTGCTGATGGACATCTAGGTTGCTTCCATGTCCTGGCTATTATAAACACTGCTGTGATGAACATTGGGGTACACGTGTCTCTTTCAATTCTGGTTTCCTTGGTGTGTATGCCCAGCAGTGGGATTGCTGGGTCATAAGGCAGTTCTATTTCCAGTTTTTTAAGGAATCTCCACACTGTTCTCCATAGTGGCTGTACTAGTTTGCATTCCCACCAACAGTGTAATAGGGTTCCCTTTTCTCCACACTCTCTACAGCATTTATTGTTTGTAGACTTTTGGATAGCAGCCATTCTGACCAGCGTGAAATGGTACCTCATTGTGGTTTGGATTTGCATTTCTCTGATAATGAGTGAGGTTGAGCATCTTTTCATGTGTTTGTTAGCCTTCTGTAAGTCTTCTTTGGAGAAATGTCTGTTTAGTTCTTTAGCCCATTTTTTTATTGGGTCGTTTATTTTTCTGGAATTGAGCTGCATGAGCTGCTTGTATATTTTTGAGATTAATTCTCTGTCAGTTGCTTTGTTTGCTATTATTTTCTCCCATTCCAAAGGCTGTCTTTTCACCTTGCTTATTTTTTTTCATTGTGCAAAAGCTTTTAATTAGGTTTCATTTGTTTATTTTTGTTTTTATTTCCATTATTCTGGGAGGTGGGTCATAGAGGATCCTGCTGTGATTTATGTCAGAGTGTTTTGCCTATGTTTTCCTCTAGGAGTTTTATAGTTCCTGGTCTTACGTTTAGATTTTTAATCCATTTTGAGTTTATTTTTGAGTATGGCTTTAGAAAGTGTTCTGCTGCTGCTGCTAAGTCACTTCAGTCGTGTCCAACTCTATGCGACCCCATAGATGGCAGCCCACCAGGCTCCACCATCCCTGGGATTCTCCAGACAAGAGTACTGGAGTGGGGTGCCATTGCCTTCTCCTAGAAAGTGTTCTAGTTTCATTCTTTTACAAGTGGTTGACCAGTTCTCCCAGCACCACTTGTTAAAGAGATTGTCTTTTCTCCATTGTATATTCTTGCCTCCTTTTTCAAAGATAAGGGGTCCATGGGTGTATGGATTTATCTCTGGGCTTTCTATTTTGTTCCATTGATCCATATTTCTGTCTCTGTGCCAGTACCATACTGTCTTGATGACTGTTGCTTTGTAGTAGAGCCTGAAGTCAGGCAGGTTGATTCCTCCAGTTCCATTCTTCTTTCTCAAGATTGCTTTGGCTATTTGAGTTTTTTTTTGTATTTCCATACAAATTGTGAAATTACTTGTTCTAGTTTTCTGAAAAATACCATTGGTAGCTTGATAGGAATTGCATTGATTGCTTTGGGTAGTATACTCATTTTCACTATGTTGATTCTTCCAATCCATGAACATGGTATATTTCTCCATCTATTTGTGTCATCTTTGATTTCTTAAATCGGTGTTTTATAGTTTTATATATATAGGTCTTTTGTTTTCTTTTTTTAAATTTTATTTTATTTTTAAACTTTACATAATTGTATTAGTTTTGCCAAATTTCTTTAGGTAGATTTATTCCTAAGTATTTTTTTCTTTTCATTGCAATGGTAAATGGAATTGTTTCTTTAATTTATGTTTTCTCATTGTTAGTGTATGGGAATGCAAGGAATTTCTGTGTGTTAATTCTATATCCTGCAACTTTAATATATTCATTGATTAGCTCTAGTAATTTTCTGGTGGAGTCTTTAGGGTTTTCTATGTAGAGGATCATGTCATCTGCAAACAGTGAGTATTTTACTTCTTTTCCAATCTGGATTCCTTTTATTTCTTTTTCTTCTCTGATTGCTGTGGCTAAAACTTCCAAAACTATGTTGAATAGTAGTGTGAAAGATACTGAATTTTCTACAAATTGAGGTTTGTGGCAATCCTGCATCAAGCAAATCTATCAACACAATTTTTCCAACAGCATTTGCTCATGTTTTGTTACATTTTGTTAATTCTTACAATATTTCAAGCTTTTTCATTACTATTGCATTTGTTAAGGTGATCTGTGATTAGTGATATTTGATGTTACCTTTTATTTGTTTGGGGGCACTGTGAACCTCGCCCATATATGACCACAAACTTAATCAATACACGTTGAGTGTGTTCTAACTGTTCCACTGAACCAGCTGTTCCCCATCTCTCTCCCTATCTTCAGGCATCTCTGTTCTTTGAGACACAATAATATTGAAATTAGGCCAGTTAATAATGCTACAATGTACTCTAAGCATTTAAGTGAAAGAAAGAACTGCAGACCTCTCACTTTAAATCAAAAGCTAGAAATGGTTAAGTTTAGTGAGGAAGGCATGTTGAAAGTTGAGATAAGCCAAAAAGCTAGGCCTCTTGAGCCACTTAGCCAAGTTGTAAATGCAAAGGAAAAGTTCCTGAAGGAAATTAAAAGTACTCCCTCAGTGAACACATGAATGATAAGAAAGCAAAATAGCCTTATTGCTGATATGGAAAAAGTTTTAGTGGTCTGGTTGGAAGATCAAACCAACCACAACATTCTTGTAAAACAAAGCCTAATGCAGAATAAGGTCCTACCTCTCTTCAGTTCTGTGAAGGCTGGGAGAGGTGAGGTGGTTGTAGAAGAAAAAGTATAGCTAGCAGAGGCTGGCTCATGAAGTTTAAGGAAAGAAATTGTCTCCATAACATAAAAGTGCAAATGAAGCAGCAAGTGCTGATGTAGAAGCTGCAGCAAATTATCCAGAATATCTAGCACAGATATTTCATGAAGGTGACTACAATAAACAACATATTTTCAATGTAGACAAAATAGTCTTATATTGGAAGAAGATACCATCTAGGCTTTTAATAGCTACAGAAAGATCAATCAGGCTTCAAAGCCTCAAATGACAGGCTGAGTCTCTGTTAGGGGCCAATGCAGTTGGTGACTTTAAACTGAAGTTAAAGCTCATTTACCATTGTGAAAATCCTAGGGCCCTTAAGAATTATGCTAAATCTACTCTGCCTGTGCTCTATAAATGAAACAACAACATGACATACTGAATGACAGTATATATGTTTACTAAATATTTTAAGCCCAGTGTTGAGATCTACTGCTCAGAAAAAGATTTCTTTCAAAATATGACTGCTCACGGACAATGTATTGGGTTGGCCAAAAAGTTCGTTAGGGTTTTCCATACGTTGGAAAACACAAAAAATCCTTTTGGCCAACCCAACACCTTGCCACCCAAGAGCTCTGATGGAAATGTACAGTGAGTTTACTGTTGCTTTCATGCCTGCTAATACAACATTCATTCTGCCATTCATGGAACAAGGAGTAATTTTGACTTTCAAGTCTTATTATTTAAGAAATACATTTCATAAGGTTATAGCTGCCATAGAAAGCAGTTCTTCTGATGCATCCAGGCAAAGTAATTGAAAACATTTTGGAAAAGACCCACCATTCTAGATTCTATCAAGAACACTCATGATTCACAGAAAGAGGTCAAAATTAAAACATTAACAGGAGTTTGAAAAAAGTTGATTCCAGTTCAAGACTTCAGTGGAGGAAGTAACTGGAAATGTGGTGAAAATATCAAAAGGACTAGAATTAGAAATAGAGCCTGAAGATGTGACTGAATTGCTGCAATCTCATGAGAAAACTTTAATGGCTAAGCAGTTGCTTCCCATGGATGAGTAAAGAAAGTGCTTTCTTTAAATGAAAACTATTCCTGTTGAAGATACTTTGAAGACTATTGAAATGACAACAAAGGATTTAGAATATTACATAAATTTAGTTGATAAAGCTGTGGCAGGGTTTGAGAGGTCAGACTTCAATTTCAAAAGAAGTTCTACCATGGGTAAAATGCTATCAAACATCATTGCACACTACTGAGAAATAGTTCATGAAAGGAAGAATAGATTGATGCTGCAAACTCCATTGTTGTCTTATTTTAAGAAATTTTCACAGCCACCCCAACATTTAGCAACCACCACTATGATCAGCCAGCAGCCATCAACACTAAGGCGTGACACTCCACCACCAAAAAAGATTAAGACTTCCTGAAGGCTCAGATGATGGTTGGCATTTTATTTTTATATTAAGGTATGCATATTACTTTTTCAGACATAATGCTATTGCACACTTAATAGACTACAGTATAACATAAACATATTAAACATATCTTTTACATGTACTGGGAAACAAAAGAAATTTATGTGACTCACTTTATTGTGATATTCACTTTATTGCAATGGTCTGGAAACAAATTGCAATATTTCCAATGTACACCTGTGTATACAAATGACCCTTAAAAAATCAACAACTCAATATAAAATAGGCAAAAGTCATAAAGAGATATTTGGCCATAAGAATAAATATGAAAAACATGTGAAAAACAGCTCCTTCTCAAGAAAATACAAATATAAGCCATGTCATTGAATGAAGAAAAGCAAGATATGAAAGGACACAAAGTAAGTTATTACTCATTCAAAGTTCCAAAACCAGTAAAAGTAAACATATATTTTTCAGGAGGTCCTATACATATAGTAAAATTATAAAGAAAAGTAGAGGAGTAAGAAATTCAAAATTTCTGGCAGTGGTTATTTCTGGGATTTTTTTTTAAATTTTATTTTATTTTTAAACTTTACATAATTGTATTAGTTTTGCCAAATATCAAAATGAATCCGCCACAGAATGGGGAACACATGTATTTCTGGGATTGTATTCAGGCAAACAGGGGTTGTATTCAGAATAAGGTACAGATAGGCTCTAAGTACTGGTACTACTATTTCTTAAGTTGGGAGGGTAATACATTGGTGTCCATTATATTATGTCTTTAGGACACATATAAAATGTACAAATTCTTTTATTATTATAATATGTTTTATGATAAAGGTATATTTTTTAAATCTGAGTTAATTAGAAATAAATTTAATAAAGACTGTGCAGGATCTATATAAGAAAACTATGAAAGTGCAGAGTAACATAGTTCAGTCGCTCCATCGTGTCCGACTCTTTGTGACTGCATGGACTGCAGCACACCAGGCCTCCCTGTCCATCACCAACTCCCGGAGTTTGCTCAAACTCATGTCCATTGAGTCGGTGATGCCATCCCACCATCTCATCCTCTGTCATCCCCTTTCCCTCCCACCTTCAATCTTTCCCAGCATCAGGATCTTTTCCAAGGAGTCAGTTCTTCTCATCACATGGCCAAAGTATTGGAGTTTCAGCTTCAACATCAGTCCTTCCAATGAATATTCAGGACTGATTTCCTTTAAAATGGACTGGTTGGATCTCCTTGCAGTCCAAAGGACTCTCAAAATTCTTCTCCAGCACCACAGTTCAAAAGCATGAACTCTTCAGCGCTCAGCTTTCTTTATGGTCCAACTCTCACATCCATACATGACCACTGGAAAAACCATAGCTTTGACTAGATGGACCTTTGTTGGCAGAGTAAAGTCTCTGCTTTGCAATATGCTGTCTAGGCTGGTCATAACTTTTCTTCCAAGGAGCAAGTGTCTTTTAACTTCATGGCTGCAGTCACCATCTGCAGTGATTTTGAAGCCCCAAAAAATAAAGTCTGTCACTGTTTCCCCATCTATTTGCCATAAAGTGATGGGACCAGATGCCATGATCTTAGTTTTCTGAAAGTAAGACTTTTTCCTAGATAGAAAGTTTCAATAATAAAAAATATCAATTCTGATCACACAAATATAAGCATTTAATGAAACTCAATACCAAACCTCAAACAATTATTAAGTACATCTAGAAAAGAAATATGTGAGAAAACCAGGAATTTTCTAAATTTAAGAATAATAATAAAATACACAATGATGCACTTATCCTGTCAAAATGTAAAATATACACTTTGGTAGTTAAAGTAGTATGCTACTGATTTAGGAAGAGACCAAGAAAGAAAATAAATAAATTTTCTTAAGTCTAATATCTATAAGAATTTAGCACATAAAAATGTCAAGCCTGGAGAGAAAACATGAATTGCTCAATGAATAGAGTTGAGAACTGGCCAGCCAAGTGGAAGAGGAAACTGCATGTTTAAAACAGTGCTTGCATTGTAATAAACATAATCTAAATAAAATATTTAGATGTAAAATATAAAATATAAACATACAAGTAGAAGAAATTATAGGAGAAGACTTTTTAAATCTTGAGGTGGTGCTAATTTGACACAAAAGCCACAAACGCTTTTAAAAAACACTGACGTTGTGACTACATGAAAATGTGATTATGGATTTAAAAGAGAAACAAGAAACAGAGCAAAAAATCTGTAACATGTATAAAGAAAAAGACTTTCAAAAGAGAAAACAAGAATGACGGCCAATAATAAATTGGGCAAAAGATAAGACCAGGTAATTCATAAAGAAAAATTTGAAGTGAATAATAAAACCATACCAACAATAAGCAATAAAATAAAGTAAGAGTTTTCTCTCATATACCAGATGTACCCAAAGAAAGGCAATATCAAAGAAATTTCAAACTACCACACAATTGCACTCATATCACATGCTAGTAAAGTAATGCTCAAAATTCTTCAAGCCAGGCTTCAACAGTACATGAATCAAGAACTTCCAGATGATCAAGCTTGATTTAGAAAAGGCAGAGGAACCAGAGATCAAATGGCCAACATCCAATGGATCATAGAAAAAGCAAGAGAATTCCAGAAAAAACATCTACTTCTGCTTTATTGACTATGCTAAAGCATTTGACTGTGTGGATCACAACAAACTGTGGAAAATTCTTCAAGAGATGGGAATACCAGACCACCTGACCTGCCTCCTGAGAAATCTGTATCCAGGTCAAGAAGCAACAGTTAGAACCAGACATGGAACAAAAGACTGGTTCCAAATTGTGGAAGGAGTACGTCAGGGCTGTATATTGTCACTCTGCTTATTTAACTTATATGCAGAGTACATCATGAGAAATGCTGGGCTGGATGAAGCACAAGCTGGAATCAAGATTGCTAGGAGAAATATCAATAACCTCAGATACGCAGATGAACCACCCTTATGGCAGAAAGCGAAGAACTAAAGAGCCTCTTGCTGAAAGTGAAAAAGTTGGCTTAAAACTCAACATTCCAAAAACTAAGATCATGGCATCCAGTCCCATCACTTCATGGCAAATAGATGTGGAAACAATGGAAACAGTGAGAGACCTTACTTTTGGGGGCTCCAAAATCACTGCAGATGGTGACTGCAGCCATGAAATTAAAGGACTCTTGCTCCTTGGAAGAAAAGCTATGACCAACCTAGACAGCATATTAAAAAGCAGAGACATTACTTTGCCAACAGAAGTCCATCTAGTCAAAGCTATGGTTTTTCCAGTAGTCATGTATAGATATGAGAGTATAAAGAAAGCTGAGCACTGAAGAACTGATGCTTCTGAACTGTGGTGTTGGAGAAGATTCTTGGGAGTCCCTTGGAATACAAGGAGATCCAACCACTCAAACCTAAAAAAAAATCAGTCCTGAATATTCATTGGAAGGACTGATACTGAAGCTGAAACTCCAATACTTTGGCCACCTGATGCAAAGAACCAACTCATTGGAAAAGACCCTGATGCTGAGAAAGATTGAAGGTGAGAGAAGGGGATGACAGAGGATAAGATGGTTGGATGGCATCACCGACATGACTGGCATGAATTTAAGTAGGTTCCGGGAGTTGGTGATGGACAGGGAAACCTGATGTGCTGCAGTCCGTGGGGTCAGAAAGAGTCAGACACAACTAAGTGACTACACTGAACTGAACTGAACTGCTCCTTGGAAGAAAAGCTATGAGCAACCTAGACAGCATATTAAAAAGCAGAGACATTACTTTGCCGACAAAGATCCATCTAGCCAAAGCTATGGGCTTCCCTGTTGGCTCAGATGGTAAAGAATCTGCCTGCAGTGCGGGAATCCTGGGTTCGATCCCTGGGTTGGGAAGATCCCCTGGAGGAGGGCATGGCAACCCACTCCAGTACTCTTGCCTGGAGAATCCCTGTGCATAGAGGAGCCTAGTGGGCTACAGTCCATGGGTTTGCAAAGAGTCAGACATGACTGAGTGACTAAGCACAGCACAACACAGTCAAAGCTATGGTTTTTCCAATAGTCATATATGGATGTGAGAGTTGGATCATAAAGAAACATAAGTTTGAGTAAGCTCCAGGAGTTGGTGATGGACAGGGAAGCCTGGAGTGCTGCAGTCTATGGGGTCACAAAGAGTTGGACACAACTGAGTGACTGAACTGAAGTGAAAGTAAGAGTTTTCTTTTATTTACCAGATTAGCAAAAACTGAAATGTGTAATAATTTCCAGTTATGACAAGTGTACAGAGAATCGGGCACTCTCAGACACTGTCATTAGGACTATAATTTGTACAAGTATTTAGGCAGTAATTTAGCATTTTCTATTAAACTATAAATGTATTGCTCATGACCCAGTAATTCCACTTTCAGAAATTCATTCTATAAAAAACTCTTGTGCAAGTGCACAAGAACATGTATAATACACACTGCAGCACCGTTGTAATAGTGATAAATTACAATGTCCATTAATGGGAAGGAGTAAATAAGTTATGAAACAACTATGAAATGAAATACTGTATTACTATTAAAGAATGAGGGAGAGCATGTACTCTAGAATGCAAGCTCTTATGTCTCCATTCTCTGATCAGAAACTAAAGCTCTCCTTAGGGGAAAAAAAGAATGAAGATAGCTAAATGTACTAATATGGAAAGAAGTCTGTGAAATATTTAAATTGTACCTACTTATATGCACTTTATGCACCAGTGAATGCTGTATGCTATATAGATGCATATGTATAAGTCATTGAGTTGTTCAGAACTGCAACAGCTATCTTGTCTCCATGGAGGGATGACAGAGATAATCTCGAGAAAATCAAATCAAAAACAAATACATTATTGAGCCACTATAGTCTGGAAAAATTTCACCTTCAAACTTCTGGTTATGTGGAAAAGTAAACATCCTATTGTTTAAATCCCTTCCATTTGAGTCTTTTGCTACTTAGCCAGAAAATTCTAACCATAACAGCTGGGCTATCAGCACAACTTTAAATCAGTGACATGATGACTAAAAAGAAATTTATGGGATATTTTTATATTATATAGCCACAGAAGCTTTCCAGAGAAAGGAATTCTAAGGGAAAGAATGGAGAATTAATTTTACTTGAATTCTTTATTGTTTCTTTTCATAGGAATAAGATTAAATCAAGACAAATCCCTGAGATTCAGATATCATGTAACAAAATTCATATTAAAAATGTAAATTTTAAAACATGAAGAGTTACTACTTCTAAAATATGAGTAAAAATTACTGTATTATTTATTGAAGGATAAAAATTTTAGGAAGCACTTTTCCTTTAAAATTTATTTTGCTTAATACTATACATCAAACTTTATTTATATTAGTGATATTCTGAAACCTGTATATTCTAGCTTGAGTTCCTCAAAAAAAACAGAGTCTGACACAAGGGCTTACATGCAGGTGGTTTATTTTGAGGTTATGGAAAGGCTGAAATATGGAAGGAATAAAAACAAAGAGTGCCTTAGTAAGCAAGGTAGTGCTGTGGGTAATTGGGGCTCAAATCCACTGGGACCCTTGCCAAGAAACATGTAGAAAGCATCTCAGACTTGCATCCCCAAGGCCTTCTTGAGGATTCACTTCCTTCAACTGCAAAGCAAGAATTTGTTCTTTTCATGAATTCTAAAATCAGATACAGCTCTAAAATTTGTATTTATGTATAGACACAAATGATGCTTTGATTGACCAAAAGTAATACAACAAAATTCACACTGTAAGCATGAGTAATTTCGTTAATATATTTTGAAATACATGCCAAACTCCCAGAATACTATTCCATATAATAATGCACAATGGGAAATTCAGTAGAAAAAAAATAGCCTTCAACTTACTGGGTTTTTTTTTTTTTTCTATTTTATTATAAAGAATCTATACTATGACCAGGCAGTACTGGGAAATAAGTCACAGCTGAGAAGAGCTGATCCTTCAGTTGAGAATGTTTGGGATACTCTGCCACTAAATATCTCAGTATGTTTTAGCTATAAATTGATTCAGTCATAAACTATGTGGAATCAAAAGAATAGACAGGAAACAGAAACGGCTATATCTAAAACAAGAGTGATCCAAAAGAGTAGAATAACTTAAAAAAATCTCTATCAAAACTAACATAAAAGTATTTGGAATTGTTCATTCCAGTTATTTATAACTGCTTTCTAGAGAGATAGATAGAGATGTCACATCATTATTTATTTATTTCAATCCACTGTTACATGCTCAACTTAACTTACTTTACTACTTACCACACTAAATAGGCACCTATTATAATTTTATAGGTTAGAATGATACTATAATACCTAATTTATTAATTCAACTCTACATCTAAAAATAAAGATTTTATCAATACACTTATAGAATTTCCCTTTTCTAATGAAACATAAAATTGTTGATATATTTTCCCTACATTTTGGCAATTACCTTTGTATTCACAATTAACAATAAGAGAAAATTTAAGAAAATTTAATTTTTTATTTGAATAATGGAAGAAATTTCACAATGCATTTCAGTTTATCATATTATCTGATAGTTTTGAATTTATGTTTATATGTCTATGCTAAAATTTTAAAAGAATATTTCTGGGGAGATTCTTTTTTTCTCTAATGATTTCAACTGCACCTATATTTTAATTATTGAATGAAAATCTGTAAAATAATACCTGTAAACCTAGCTGAGCAGGTTTTATGTACTTTATCTATATGTACACTGTAACTACTCAACTTCTCACTGTAATCAATGCTTTTTTAAGTCGCTTTTGAACTTCAGTGGATATTTTGTGTATTATAGGTAAGGCTTGAGTGCATGTCCCAAAAAGCATTTTATTCTAATACCAACAGTCTTTGCAGTGTTCCTGGTTTGTTAATATCACATAAAATTCTCTAATGTGAACAGAGAATGTATACTAGTGTCTAGATACTTTACTTTTGAAGGTGGGTGTAAATCTTCTCCTAAGCAATGGAATGAACAAAAGACTTATTTGTTCACTGTGGTGGGTCTCACAAGATTTTGCCTCTATTAAATTTCTTTCCCAGTGTTAATTCCTTCATAATCCATTAGGTAACACAAAGTAGGCTTTGTTTTGGTGTACTGTTAAAAGAGCCTCATAACTGAACTCGTAAGAGAACTCATACTTCTAGCAGCATTATTTTCATTGTGCTGTAGATCTGTGTTCTGGAGAGTCACCCAGAGAATTCTGAAAAACAGCACAAGTTTGAAACAAGAGTTTGCATCTTATCAAGAATTTGGGATTTTTATATGAATTGTCTCTGACAAATGTCTGGCATACAAACATTTATATGCGAGGGTTAGGAGGGGTCATAAAAGAAAAACAGCTGTGTTATAAACCTCTTAGTCTCCAAACCACTGGGAAAACATAGGCATGTTTAGACTTTTAGCAGTTCACTTCACAGCTTTCTAAAGATCAACACTTGTACAGTCTAGAGTCTGAAAAAAAAATGGAGACTCTTTCCCTTTGGAAATTTTTCTTTTAATCATATACATTTTTCAACCAAATTAAATTTATATAGTTCCTCTATTTTCATTTCTCTTTCCACCTCAACCAATCCTGAATTAACCAATAAACAAATTACATACAGTTGACACGTTAAGTAACACGTATTTGAAATGTGCAGGTCTACTTATACCTGGATTTTTTTTTTTTAGTGAATAGGTACTATGGTACTACACAATCCACATTTGATTGAATCCACAGATGCAGAATCATGAATAGAGACCTGACTGTAAAGCTATAATGGAATTTTTCCACTGCACAGGTGTTAGCACCCCGAACCTTTGCATTGTTCAAGCTCAACTGTATGCAATGTTCAAGCTCAACTGTATATGCTAGGAATACCACAGCAGTATACAAAAATTCTTTATGAAAGAATGTAACATTTTATATCTGCACCTCTCCACCCCAGCATTAAAGCAGAATTGGCAAAATTAAAATTTAGATGGAATTCCTTTCTTTAGTATTAGCATTGTTTCTTTTTACTTATTTATCAGGATACCATACTCTTCTTTGTTTATGACTTCTAATTGTCTTTTTTTTAACATTTCATTATAGAAATTTTCAAACATACACCAAAGTAGACAGAATAATGTAATGAACCCTCACATACTGATCACCTAGCTTCAACAACCTATAAATCTTGATAATTACTTAATTTATACTTCTATCCATTCTCAGTCCCCACCCATCATTATTCTGCAGCAAATCTGATATTATATCATTATTTTTCTGAGTATTTACCTGTGCATCTCTAAAACAGATCTGTTTGAAAAATTCAAAAATGATAAAAATAGCTCAAAGAAAATTCATACTTCTTTAAAAATGAAGATTACTTTTTTCACAAAGATTACCAACTGCTAACATTTTTGCTATGTTCACTTTATCTTTTTCTGTATAGTATATAAATATATATGCACACATATTCCAATTTTTTTGTGACACATGTAAGTTTAGGTTGCAGATATTATGACCCTCCACCTTGAAATATTTCATCATGTATCTCTCAAGAATAAGGATATCCTCTTATATAACCATATTACAACTATCAATTCAGGAAATGTAACACTGATACTTAAGGGAAGCTAAATATGCCACTTCAAAATATTCTGAATTAAAGTTACTTAAGAAATAGCTGGTACAAGAAGGACACTCTGACCCTCCCTTTCCCCCATGAAAGCAGAAAATAAACCTCCCATGTGAAAGGTGTCCTTCCTGTACCAGGAGGGTAGAAGGTATTCATATCACCAGAAATATGGAATTTAAGGCTGTATGTACAAACCTTGTCCCTCACTAACATACTACCCCAAGCCCAAACTTGTCAATTCTTCATAAATTTATTATTTCTTTCTCTAAAAGATATAAAAGCTTCCTGCTTTGGTCACTTCTTTGAGTCTCATGTTTTTATGAGCTCCCATACATATGAAATTATTTGTTTTTTTTTCCAGTTAATTTGATGTATGTCAATGTAATTATTCAACCAGCCAAAAAACTTAGAGGGGAAGAAAATAAAAGTTTTCCTTCCTTATAACACAATACTATCGTTTAATATATAATCAAATTTCTCTGCTGATCCCAACAATGCCCTTTATAGTAAATAATTTCAATCTGGGATCCAATTCAAGATTGCATTTAGTTATCATATATCTTTAATATCCTTTAATCTGAAATGATTCCTTAGTCTATTTTATTTTTTATGAAACTGATATTTTGAAAAGTATATATCAATTTGTCTGTGGAATATTTTTCAGTTGTCTTAATATAGCCCCAGTATCAACCATCTCTATCGCTACTCTGTAGGCCTTTGACTTCTTTTGTGGATGCCAAACAGACAGCTGAAGTTGTGTTCACTTAGAATCTCTCTTTAAGATAAAAGTATTTGGATTTGTGGGGAAGTGAAAGGCAATGTGGGGAAGGAAATCGGAGTGGACACTCTTAAGTATAGGCTTAAAGTCATTAAGATTCAAACACTTAACATTTTCATTACAAGCTTTTTCAATTGCTTCTTTCTAACTGTTACTATTTTTGTAACTTCACTTGACAAGTGCTCCAAGTAGAACATCTTAATAAGCAAGCATGTGTATCTGATGAGATTTGGTGAGCAAGCTGAGACTGTTGCTGTAACATACTAGTTTGCTTTCTACTAGCCCTAGGCCCTATCTTGGCCTCTTAAATCCATCCTCCCACTGCAGTCAGAGGAACCTATTTAAAAACACAACTCTGCCCATGTTATTCCTCTGCTGAAAGTCACCAGTGAGATAAAGTTCAAGCTCCATAGCATGACACAAAAAGTCTTCCATGACTTGATATATCCTAGCTATTGCTCCAGTTTCTCATATTTCTTTCTGACCTTCTCAAAGAGGAATATGTATGTGCCCAGAGGTATGGAACAATATGCTGGAAGGATCAGTATGGTGCAATTTCCTAAAGCTTCAACTTTATACAATGGTAAGCAATTGTGGAAAATTCTGAAAGAGATGGGAATACCAGACCACCTGATCTGCCTCTTGATAAATTTGTATGCAGGTCAGGAAGCAACAGTTAGAACTGGACATGGAACAACAGACTGGTTCCAAATAGGAAAAGGAGTACATCAAGGCTGTATATTGTCACCCTGCTTATTTAACTTATATGCAGAGTACATCATGAGAAATGCTGGGCTGGAAGAAACACAAGCTGGAATCAAGATTGCCAGGAGAAATATCAACAACCTCAGATATGCAGATGACACCACCCTTATGGCAGAAGGTGAAGAGGAACTAAAAAGCCTCTTGATGAAAGTGAAAGTGGAGAGTGAAAAAGTTGGCTTAAAGCTCAACATTCAGAAAATGAAGATCATGGCATCCAGTCCCAACACTTCATGGGAAATAGATGGGGAAACAGTGGAAACAGTGTCAGACTTTATTTTGGGGGGCTCCAAAATCACTGCAGATGGTGACTGAAGCCATGAAATTAAAAGATGCTTACTCCTTGAAAGGAAAGTTATGACCAACCTAGATAGCATATTCAAAAGCAGAGACATTACTTTGCCAACAAAGGTCCGTCCAGTCAAGGCTATGGTTTTTCCTGTGGTCATGTATGGATGTGAGAGTTGGACTGTGAAGAAGACTGAGTGCCGAAGAATTGATGCTTTTGAACTGTGGTGTTGGAGAAGACTCTTGAGAGTCCCTTGGACTGCAAGGAGATCCAACCAGTCCATTCTGAAGGAGATCAGCCCTGGGTGTTCTTTGGAAGGAATGATGCTAAAGCTGAAACTCCAGTACTTTGGCCACCTCATGCGAAGAGTTGACTCATTGCAAAAGACTCTGATGCTGGGAGGGATTGGGGGCAGGAGGAGAAGGGGACGACAGAAGATGAGATGGCTGGATGGCATCACTGACTCGATGGATGTGAGTCTCAGTGAACTCCGGGAGTTGGTGATGGACAGGGAGGCCTGGCGTGCTGCAATTCATGGGGTCGCAAAGGGTCGGACACGACTGAGCGACTGAACTGAACTGAAGGAATTGTGGCAGGGTGTATTTTCCAAAGACAGTTGCCAAAAAACATCTCATCCCACACACTTTCTTAAATGTGAAAGTTGACTAATCATCAAGAGGCTGTATGCTCCCTTCTCTTCCAAAAAATGTATGTGTATGTGTGTGTGCAAACATGCATCCATGTGGGTGTATGACAATATTTGCATCAATGCCAACTGTAACATAAAAATCCTAGAAACTTGGTGAATCCAATCATGATTCCAGACCATCTGTTTTCAATGTGGGATTCACACACACCAGGGGATTTGCAAGGCCATCACTAAGATACGAGAAAAGATTATAGAACCTGAACTTCCTTTTTATTCTCATACTTCTTTGATTTACACTTTTAAGGTTTTAAAATATATAAAACTACACTATCATATACTGTATTTGATTTTAGCCAAAAGGCCAAAAAGTGAATATCAGATACTGTAAGTCACTAGCCACATGTGTTTATTGAACACTTGAAATGTGGCACCTGAATTGACAAACTAAAAGTTTCAAATATACACCAAATTTCATAGACTTAGTATTAAAAACATAAAATATCTCACATTTTTATATTGATGTCATGTTGAAATTATAGTATTTTAGATACTATAATTGAACTATATTATTAAAATTAATTCCTTGTTTCTTTATATTTTTTAGTTTGCATCCAAGTTAGTTCAGTCGCTCAGTCATGTCCAACTCTTTGTGACCCCATGGACTGCAGCATGCCAGGCTTCCCTGTCCATCACCAACTCCCGGTGTTTACTCAAACTCATCTCCATCGAGTCAGTGATGCCATCCAACCATCTCATCCTCTGTCATCACCTTCTCCTCCTGCCTTCAATCTTTCCCAGCATCAGGATCTTTTCCAATGAGTCATTTCTTCGCATCACATGGCCAAAGTACTGAAGTTTCAGCTTCAGCATCAGTCCATTCAATGAATATTCAGGACTGATTTCCTTTAGGATAGACTGGTTGGATCTCCTTGGAGTAAAAGGGATCTTCAACAAAGAGTCTTCTCCAACACCACAGTGCAAAAGCATCAATTCCTCAGTGCTCAGCTTTCTTTATAGTCCAACTCTCATATCTATACATGACTACTGGAAAAACCATAGCTTTGACTAGACGGACCTTTGTCAGCAAAGTAATGTCTCCGCTTTTTAATATGCTGTCTAGGTTGGTTATAGCTTTTCTTTCAAGGAGCAAGTGTCTTTTTATTTCATGGCTGAAGTCACCATCTGCAGTGATTTTGGAGCTGAAGAAAATGAAGTCTGTCACTGTTTCCATTGTTTCGCCATCTATTTGTCATGAAGTGATGGGACCAGATGCCATGATCTTAGCTTTTTGAATGTTGAGTTTTAAGGCAACTTTTTCACTCTCTTCTTTCACTTTCATCAAGAGGCTTTTTAGTTCCTCTTCACTTTCTGCCATAAGGGTGGTGTAATCTGTATATCTGAGGTTATTGATATTTCTCCCAGCAATCTTGATTCCATCTTTTTTTTTCATCTAAGTTTTATTTATTTATTTTTACTTTACAATATTGTATTGGTTTTGCCATACATTGACATGAATCCACCATGGGTGTACATGTGTTCCCCATCCTGAATCCCTTTCCCACCTCCCTCCCCATCCCATCCCTCTGGGTCATCCCAGTGCACCAGCCCCAAGCACCCTGTATCATGTATCGAACCTGGACTGGCGATTCATTTCACATGTGATAATTTACATGTTTCAGTGCCATTCTCCCATATTATCCCACCCTCGCCCTCTCCCACAGAGTCCAAAACACTATTCTATACATCTGTGTCTTTTTTGCTGTCTTGCATACAGGGTTATCATTACCATCTTTCTAAATTCCGTATGTATGTGTTAGTATACTGTATTGTTGTTTTTCTTTCTGGCTTACTTCACTCTGTATAATAGGCTCTAGTTTCATCCACCTCATTAGAACTGATGCAAATGTATTCTTTTTAATGGCTGAGTAATACTCCATTGTGTATATGTACCACTGCTTTCTTATCCATTCATCTGCTGATGGACATCTAGGTTGCTTCCATGTCCTGGCTATTATAAACACTGCTGTGATGAACATTGGGGTACACGTGTCTCTTTCAATTCTGGTTTCCTTGGTGTGTATGCCCAGCAGTGGGATTGCTGGGTCATAAGGCAGTTCTATTTCCAGTTTTTAAAGGAATCTCCACACTGTTCTCCATAGTGGCTGTACTAGTTTGCATTCCTACCAACAGTGTAAGAGGATTCCCTTTTCTCCACACCCTCTCCAGCAGTTATTGCTTGTAGACTTTTGGATCACAGCCATTCTGACTGCAGTGAAATGGTACTTCATTGTGGTTTTAATTTGCATTTCTCTGATAATGAGTGATGTTGAGCATCTTTTCATGTGTTTGTCAGCCATCTGTGTGTCTTCTTTGGAGAAATGTCCGTTTAGTTCTTTGGCCCATTTTTTGATTGGGTTGTTTATTTTTCTGGAATTGAGCTGCAGGAATTGCTTGTAAAACACTGGTGAAAGAAATCAAAGAGGACACAAATAGATGGAGAAATATACCATGTTCATGGATTGGAAGAACAATATAGTGAAAATGAGTATACTACCCAAAGCAATCTATAGGTTCAATGCAATCCCTATCAAGCTACCAAAGGTATTTTTCAGAGAACTAGAACAAATAATTTCACAATTTGTATGGAAATACAAAAAACCTAGAATAGCCAAAGCAATCTTGAGAAACAAGAATGGAACTGGAGGAATCAACCTGTCTGACTTTAAGCTATACTACAAAGTCACAGTCATCAAGACAGTATGGTACTGGCACAAAGACAGAAATATAGATCAATGGAACAAAATAGAAAGCCCAAAGACAAATCCATGCACTTATGGACACCTTATCTTTGACAAAGGAGGCAAGAATATACAATGGATTAAAGACAATCTCTTTAACAAGTGGTGCTGGGAAAACTGGTCAACCATTTGTAAAAGAATGAAACTAGAACACTGTCTAACACCATACACAAAAATAAACTCAAAATGGAATAAAGATCTAACCTTAAGACCAGAAACTATAAAACTCTTAGAGGAAAACATAGGCAAAACACTCTCTGGCATAAACCACAGCAGGATCCTCTATGACCCACCTCCCAGAATATTGGAAAAAGCAAAAATAAACAAATGGGACCTAATTAAAATTAAAAGCCTCTGCCCAACAAAGGAAACTATAAACAAGGTGAAAAGACAGCCTTCAGAATGGGAGAAAATAATAGCAAATGAAGCAATGGGCAAAGAATTGATTCCAGCTTGTGCTTCATCCAGCCCAGGATTTTGCATGATGTACTCTGCATATAAGTTAAATAAGTAGGGTGACAATATACAGCCTTGAGGTACTCCTTTTCCTATTTGGAACCATAATAATTTGCCTCCTAGAATATTTTAAATTATATATGTGGTTTTCATTTGTTGTTCAAACTATGTTTTTATTTGATAATGTTGATATACAATACAGTTTTATAGTAATATGACATGTAAGTTTCAAACTAATAGGCCTATATTGGGAGATGCATGTTTACACATTTTTATAATAATAGGAGTGGGCAATTAGAAATGTTTGGAGAACGCTGATCTAGAAATTCATTTGGGAAATCCATTTTAAATTATGTAGAATACAATGTACCAAAAGGAAAAAAGCATCCATCTCCATTATGTTGCCTTTTCTCCTCACAAGTCCTCAAAAAATAGTCATTGTTTTCCAAATCAATACACCCCTGTGTGTAGGACCCAGTCTGGGCCATTTTCTACTCTATAGTTTTGCTCAAGGTACCCCACTGGCAAAGCTGCTAGTGTTGGTCTTTCTCACTAACCAGCTACCTCATCCAAAAGTTGCTCTCTCGGAGGGCCTCAGGTTAGTACTGGCTACATATTTGTGGGGCCCAGAGCAAAAAGAAAACACAAGCCCATTGTTCAAAAATTATTAGGTATTTTAAGAAAGCAAAATCAGAGCATTAAACTAAGTGCAGGGCCCTTCTGAGCCCTTGGCCCTGTGCAACTGATATATCACATTCTCATGAAGCTGACCCTGCCTCAGGTCATATACCTTTTCAGAGCCTCCAGGTGTTCTTACTTCTTTCATATCCCTAGATAATTACTGTGAGGTACTGAGAATTCCCCATCCTGATTTAGCACAATGATTATAGGTCTTTATAATTATAGTTCCTTAAGTAAAGGCTCTACTCTTCCATTAAGCTGCTAAAACCATAAGTTTTCTTGAGTGTTCTCTTGAATCTCTTGGACCATCTCTGAATAGAGTATTCCTGGCCACAGCAAAGAAATTTTACCGTCTTCTCAAAAGAGATCTCATTCCTTTAGCATTCTTTATTTGTCTGATTAAATTTGAATTAGAATGTTTTTCATATTGAGTAAGAGACAATGTTTTGATGATGATTATTTCTTCACACAATATAAGGCATAACTGACCTAATGAAAGTTAAAAGAAATGTGGAAGGTTGTCACTGTCACTATTTCATTAAAATACAAGAAATACTGATAAATGTATCTTAATACCCTATGAGCTTTTGATCCAATTTAATATATCATTATTATGCCAGAGAGATGTTTAAAAATGATTTTAAAAAAAGAAGGTGCTGATGTTTCTCCGGCATTAAAAAAAATGAATTTTTTATTAGCAGAATACAAAAAATTGGTCCTAGTTAACTTTGGGCAAATAAATCAGAGTATTGATTTCACTACAATAATAAATATTGATCATTTTGGTTCATAAACTGAATGGCAAGAAATGTGTGCCTTCTAAAAGTAGAGGAAGTTTAAAACTATGCCTTTTATTGCATAATATAAATAGAACTCACACATGGGAAGCACATGGATAATGGAGATACAAATGAAGAGAGATGGAATGAGTCAAAAATACAATAAGAGGCACCATTTCATTGAGCTGTCAGCTACCATACATTCCACGACCTGATTTTACTTCAATGACAAAAGGTTTACTTTTAAATAACTTATGCCCTATATTATGCTTGCATTCATTTTAAATTTAATTGGGTATGAGATGAATAAAAAATAAAACATAAAATTTTAAATCAAGGTATATAGATGTCAAATCAGTGCTTGAAAACCAATAAAATATATCATTAAACAACTTTCATGAAGCTATCATGTTTTCTTATAATAAAGCATTTATATAGTCAATATAAAATCCTAATATGTGTAGTCAATTAGAATATCAAAAGAACAGAATCTACATTTATAATGACATGTCACCTGGCAATTCAGTGTTGAAATTTATTTGCTTTTGGTCATCGTTCTACATTTGCAAACATACAGAAAATAAATCAGTAGAGATCTTTTAAATTATATTATAATGTAAACATATCAGTAAATGCCCAAGTGAAATCTGCACTTAATTTTAATAACCATTGTTTACCAAGAGCAAGACACTTGTTTAATCTCTTAAAAATAACCATAACACCTGCCCTGTTAACTCACCAGCTAATAAGATACAAATGAGATAATGAAGATGAAAAAACTTTAAAATCTACAAATTATGGTGTAACTATATCATATTTGCTTATCTTCTATTATCAGGACTGATTTAGTTCTGGGGCTCATCTGGAATCTCTTCTCAAGCAATTGCTTCCTCCTTGTAGTCTAGAGATTATTTTTTGAACTATGCTGCCTCTGTCTTCCAACTGCTACTATAGCATGATTCCTCATACTGTGAACAAGCATGTGGTGAGTATAATATCCATCATAGGCATAACACAAAGCTACTTAGATTTTGTGGTGCTGGTTGATTCACATGACTGTTATTTACATAGCACTTTATAATAAGATTCATCTGCCTATGTTGCCTAAGTAAACAATCCCATCTAGTCACTACAATTGAACTTCCAATATAATGTGAATTAAGTAAAAGAAGAATGGATCTTAGCAGGCTACATTTTCTTAGATAGATAACTCATTTGTCACACAGTGGTTGATTCCTTTGTGACACATGGAAGACAGCAGGTGAATGTGAATGAGAAAGGTCACTTTGTTCAAAGTAGGAAAATAGCTGTGATGTGATTTTCATAACTGTCAATCATATTTATCCACATAAATGTAGATAGTGACAAAGTCAATAATAAAATGAAACACTTCCTGTTGGATATCTAGGAGAAAGAGTAAAAGAGCTCCATTCTGGGAATCCATCCAGCCATTTCCAGTGACCGTTTAGTTCTCATTCCAATAAATGAGATACTAACCTTATTTTACTTCCGTTCAGTTCTGTCACTCAGTCATGTCTGACTCTTTGCGACTTCATGGACTGCAGCACGCCAGGCTTCCCTGTCCATCACCAACTCCCAGTGTTTACTCAAACTCATCTCCATCGAGTCAGTGATGCCATCCAACCATCTCATCCTCTGTCATCACCTTCTCCCCCTGCCTTCAATCTTTCCCAGCATCAGGGTCTTTTCCAATGAGTTGGTTCTTCACATCACATGGCCAAAGTACTGAAGTTTCAGCTTCAGCATAAGTTCTTCCAATGAATATTCAGGACTGATTTCCTTTAGGATTGACTGGCTGGATCTCCTTGCAGTCCAAGGGACACTCAAGAGTTTTCTTCAACATCACAGTTCAGAAGCATTAATTCTTCGGTGCTCAGCTTTCTTTATACCATCACATCCATACGTGACTACTGGAAAAAGCATAGCTTTGACTAGACGGACTTTTGTTGGCAAAGTAATGTCTCTGCTTTTTAATATACTGTCTAGGTTGGTCATAGCTTTTCTTCCAAGGAGCAAGAGTCCTTTAATTTCATGGCTGCAGTCACCATCTGCAGTGATTTTGGAGCCCCCCAAAATAAGGTCTCTCACTGTTTCCATTGTTTCCCCATCTATTTGCCATGAAATGATGGGACTGGATGCCATGATCTTAGTTTTTGGAATGTTGAGTTTTAAGCCAACTTTTTCACTCCCCTCTTTCACTTTTATCAACAGGCTCTTTAGTGCTTCTTTGCTTTCTCCCATAAGGGTGGTGTCATCTGCATATCTGAGGTTATTGCTATTTCTCCCAGCAATCTTCATTCCAGCTTGTGCTTCATCCAGCCTGGCATTTCTCATGATGTACTCTGCATATAAGTTAAATAAGCAGGGTGACAATATACAGCCTTGATGTACTCCTTTCCAGATTTGGAACCAGTCTGTTGTTCCATGTCCAGTTCTAACTGGTGCTTCTTGACCTGCATACAGATTTCTCAGGAGGCAGGTCAGGTGGTCTGGTATTCCCATCTCTTGAAGAATTTTCCACAGTTTGTTGTGATCCACACAGTCAAAGGCTTGGGGTAGTCAGTAAAGCAGAAGTAGATGTTTTCCTGGAACTCTCTTGCTTTTATATGATCCAGTAGATGTTGGCATTTTGATCTCTGGCTCCTCTGCTGTTTTTAAATCCAGCTTGAACATCTGGAAGTTCACAGTTCACATACTGTTGAAGCCTGGCTTGGAGAATTTTGAGCATTACTTTGCTAGCATGTGACATCAGTGTAATTTTATGGTAGTTTGAACATTATTTGGCATTACCTCTCTTTGGGGTTGGAATGAAAACAGTCCTGTGGCCACTGCTGAAAGTTTTCCAAATTTGCTGGCATATTGCATGCAGCACTTTCACAGCATCATCCTTTAGGATTCGAAATAGCTCAATTGGAATTCCATCACCTCCACTAGCTTTGTTCATAGTGATGCTTCCTAAGGCCCACTTGACCTCACATTCCAGGATGTCTGGTTCTAGGTGAGTGATCACACCATTGTGGTTATGTGGGTCATGAAGATCTTTTTTGTAGAGTTCTTTTGTGTATTGCTGCCACCTCTTCTTAATATCTTCTGCTTCTGTTAGGTCCATACCATTTCTGTCCTTTATTGTGCCCATCTTTGCATGAAATGTTCCCTTGGTATCTCTAACTTTCTTGAAGAGATCTCTAGTCTGTCCCATTCTATTGTTTTCCTCTATTTCTTTGTACTGATCACTGAGGAAGGCTTTCTTATGTCTCCTTGCTATTCTTTGGAACTTTGCATTCAAATGGGTATATCTTTCCTTTTCTCCTTTGCCTTTAGCTTCTGTTCTTTTCTCAACCATTTTAAGGCCTCCTCACACAACCATTTTGCCCTTTTATATTTCTTTTTCTTGGGGATGGTCTTGATCACTGCCTTCTGTACAATATCATGAACCTCTGTCCATAGTTCTTCAGGCACTCTGTCTATCAGATCTAATCCCTTGAATCTGTTTGTTGCTTCCACTGTATAATCATAAGGGATTTGATTTAGGTCATACCTGAATGGCCTAGTAGTTTTCCCTACTTTCTTCAATTTAAGTCTGAATTTTGCTATAAAGAGTTCATGATCTATGCCATAGTCCGCTCCCAGTCTTGTTTTTGCTGACTGTATAGAGCGTCTCCCTCTTTGGCTGCAAAATCTGATTTCATTATTTACCCTCTGGTGATGTCCATGTGTAGTCTTTTCTTGTGTTGTTGGAAGATGGTGCTTGCTTTGACCAGTGCATTCTCCTGGAAAAACTCTGTTAGCCTTTGCCCTGCTTCATTTTGTACTCCAAGGCCAAATTTGACTGTTACTCCAGGTATCTCTTCACTTCCTTCTTTTGCATTCCGGTCCCCTATAATGAAAAGAACATCTCTTCTGGGTGTTAGTTCTAGAAGGTCTTGTAATGTCTTCATAGTACCGTTCAACTTCAGCTTGTTCAGCATTACTGGTTGGGGCATAGACTTGGATTACTGTGATACTGAATGGTTTGCCTTGGAAATGAACAGAGATCATTCTGTTGTTTTTGAGATTGCATCCAAGTACTGCATTTTGCACCCTTGTTGACTATGAGGGCTATTTCATTTCTTCTAAGGGATTCTTGCCCACAATAGTAGCTATAATGGTCATCTGAGTTAAATTCACCCATTCCAGTCCATTTTAGTTAACTGATTTCTAAAATATCGATGTTCAGTCTTGCCATATCGTGTTTGACCACTTCCAATTTACCTTGATTCATGGACCTAACATTCCAGGTTCCTATGCAATATTGTTCTTTACAGCATCGGACTTTACTTCTATCACTAGTTACATCCGCAACTGGGTGTTGTTTTTGCTTTGGCTCCATCTCTTCATTCTTTCTGGAGTTATTTCTCCACTGTTCTCCAGTAGCATATTGGACACCTACTGACCTGGGGAGCTCATCTTTCAGTGTCCTATCTTTTTGCCTTTCCCTACCTTTCATGGGGTTCTCAAGGTAAGAATACTGAAGTGATTTGCCATTTTTATTAAAGTTACATATTAAAAATGTGGTTAGGTACGCTTTTGGGAGAAAATCTACTTATCCAAAGTTGTTCTATCTTGATAGGTTGGATATGGTCAAATAAGCCCTAACTTGAGCCTGAACTAATTACAGCACCCAAAGACTTGGTTCCTGCTACTTGTTAAGTACTACAGTGAATGTGTACACAGTATCGCCTCTAATTTTTTTCTGAATACTCAGTTCCATTCTGACTCTGACAGTACAATTTTTGATTCCAAAACAGAGCTTCATGGGATAAATTTCTGAAAGGTAAAGATCATGATTCACATATTATTACTTGGTCCATATAATAAAATCACAAAACATTAACCTAGAAGAGACCATAGTGATCATTTTATTTGTTTTATTATTTATATATATGGACACTAAGGCCTAAAGATTTTAAAGGACTCATAGAGTGAGTCAACAGCAGAGCAAAACCTAAACTTGGACTTCTGAGATCCTAATATACATGTTTTCTATGAATTAAGTTGCTTTTATTACATGTGGAAAAAAGTTTTTAAGCTGTTTCTTTCTAGGATTTTGGTTAACTCAGACACTTGATTAAATCCTAAATTCTGGATTTTTTTCTGTATGTTTTCTCTACCTTATACACTTGCACCATTGTAACAACAACAACAAAAGCTAACAATAACCCTGTGTACGAGACAGCAAAAGAGACACTGATGTATAGAACAGTCTTATGGACTCTGTGGGAGAGGGAGAGGGTGGGAAGATTTGGGAGAATGGCATTGAAACTTGTAAAATATCATGTATGAAATGAGTTGCCAGTCCAGGTTCGATGCACGATACTGGAGGCTTGGGGCTGGTGCACTGGGACGACCCAGAGGGATGGAATGGGGAGGGAGGAGGGAGGAGGGTTCAGGATGGGGAACACATGTATACCTGTGGCGGATTCATTTTGATATTTGGCAAATCTAATACAGTTATGTAAAGTTTAAAAATAAAATAAAATTTAAAAAAAAAAAAAAAGCTAAGTAATAAAATATTTTATATCATCCAAACCTCACCCTGACTCCTTCATCCCTGAAATTGTTCTAAGGTACGTTTTAGCTTAGATTTTCTAACACTATCCTCTCTGGAGCCCATTCTGAGAAGGGGTAAAGAAGAAAGCCCTGGTTAGAGAACAATGGGGACCTGTAAGTGCACAAAGGCACTCTCAGTCCTCTCAACAGGGCTATCTTACTGAGAAAAGCCATCAAAAGTTGCAATTTCTCCTAAGGCTTATACCAGAGCTACCTGGCACATCAATTTAGATTGACTGTTTGGCTGTGTGGTTGTTATTAGTAGACTACAGGGTTTCATTCACAATTGTAAACTCCACAATATACCATAGGACTTCTTTTGGTCCCTGCTTCTTGGTTCATATATCATTTATAACCCATCAGTCTCTATCCAACAGTAAGTATTTGAAAAGTATTTTGTGTGCCAGGAACTGTGCTGGCAGTGAAGATACAGAGATAAACAAAATAAACCAGCTACCATCCCCATGAAGCTAATATCCTAATCTGGCATAAGAAGAAAGAAAGATAATAACTGGTCTTGATAAAGAGTTTGAGGGAAAATAAAATGTTAACATAATAACACCTGACTAACTTCTATGAGGTGTCTTAAGTTGAATAAATGGGCCAAGAAGAATCTTTCTGAAAAGGTACTATTTGAACTGATTCCCTAAAGGGATGGCAAGTTGATGCAGCTGGCGAATAGTGAGCATGGGATTGCAGCATGAGATGCAAGTAAGAGACGGAGGCAGTGCTGATCATACAAGGCCTTAGAGACCATAGAAAGAGGTTTTGATTTTATTGTTAGTGGAGTAGAAAGCCATTGAAGGACTATAAAGGGACTGACCTTTTTATAATCTCAAAATATAAAACTGGAAAAGATCACAGTTATTATTCTGTTTAAATATTTTATTAGTGATAAAGGCAGTAATGCTCAGACAGTCAAAGTGATGAATAGAGTAACTCAATAGCAAGGCAGAGCCTAAACTTGGGTCTCTGAGCTCAAGAGAAAAACAAAGAAAGGCAAAGTTGGGAAACAAAGTAAGTTTGCCCAGATTTTGAAGTTATTCTCAACTCTAGGATATATTTTATCAAAAATTACCAAAATAAGGAGACTAGGGTAAATTCTAATAATCACAATGTCTAAGAGTTGATCTAGGCTCCAGCACTTATAGCTTTATGCCCATGGCATAGTCTTTTAAACACTCTGAGTCTCAGACTGACCTTTCTATAAATTGTATAAAACAGAAGAAATAACACTTACCCTGTGTATTTTATAATATCATGTGTGATAATATACATAGTTATACATAGTAAAGTGTATAAAGTGGCTAAGAAATGTACACAATCACAGAAATCAGGTAGGTGTACATGAAACTTTATTTACCTTTCCAAAACTAAACATAACCTAGGTTTCTGGTCCTCTAGTTTCACTGATAGCATAAAACTTAATTTTAATTCAATCACTTTCATATTTTCTTTTCTTAACCTCTATGTGTTAGTCAATTCTTTATTCTCCCCTTTCCCCATCTTCTTACATCTGGTTCAGGGTGATTGGAAAAGCTGGTGAAAGGGGTTGATCTAAGTTCTCTGAGAGTGTGAAGAAAGGGTCATATATAGATATGAATATGTCTTTATATCAGGGAGGTATGGGATATCAGATTCCCAAACCATCCCATCTTTAGCCTCTGCTGAGCTATAACTCATGTCATTTGGCTTTCTACAAGATAGGCTGGCATCTATCGATGTCTGCTAGCTTGCTATGGTCCTTGACTACCAGGTCCATACATGTATTCTATGCCAATTCTAGCCTCAGACTCCTCTCAGTAATTTAGTGTTCCAATCACCCTGAAGTGAAGAGGAATGCTAGGCAGCTTTCCTACACTACACTGGGGTGCTTGCAGCTCAATGAGACTGCTCATCCCTCCAAACTTAGCCAATACTACCGCCTATCAGCATCAAGCTAGACACTGATCTTCTCCAGAAGAATTGCCAGAGAATCATGATTCAGGTTCCCTCTATTCTGGGCTCAACCAAACTTATCTCATGTTTTTATCAATCCTTTAAACTTACAGAGGGCAAGATATGGAATTCCCACATTCAGGATATGTATTAAGAGTACACATCAAAGACTCTTATTTTTCATCTCCTTATCCTCAACATCAATTTCTCTCAGTGATAACCAGCTCTTATCCTAAAAGTTTCGTGCTCTGGGTTCTCAGTCTTTTAGACTTTTGATATTCAATCTCTATTTTTTTCCATCTCTGTTCTTTTTCCATAAAGAAACTCAGGTACTTGCCTTGGCTTTCAAGATTATTGCCATAAGTCAAAAAAAGAAAATGTAAGTCATCATTAAGGTTCTACACAAATTCCATTTTTCCTTTGAGAAATATGGTAGGATGAACTTTCCCACTTATTTTGAAGTTAGAATTAGCATGATATCTGCTTTGGTCAATGAAATGCAAGAGGATGGTACATATATACAATGAAATATTACTCAGCCATAAAAAAAGAAGGAAATAATACCATTTGCAGTTACATGGATGGACCCAGAGGTTATCATACTGAATGAAGTAAGTCAGACAGAGAAAGAAAAATATATGATAATGCTTATATGTAGAATCTTAAAAAAAGGTACACATGAACCTATTTCCAAACAGAAATAGAGTCACAGAGGTAGAAACAAACTTGTGATTACCAAGAAGGAAAGTGGGAAGGGATAAATTGAGAGATTGGTATTGACATATATACACTACTATATATAAAATAGATAACTAACAAGAACCTACTATATAGTACTCAATACTCTATAATGACCTATATGGGAATAGAATCTTGTAAAGTGTGGATATATGTATATGTATAACTGATTCTCTGTGCTGTATAGCAGAAACTAACACGATATTGTAAACCAACTATACTCCAACAGATGTTAAATTTAAAAAAGAAAAGAAGTGCAAGAGGAAGCAACATGTCACTTCTGGCCAGAAGCAAAATCCAGTGTACATTTTCACTTCAGTTCAGTTCAGTCGCTCAGTCGTGTCTAACTCCTTGCGACCCCATGGACTGCAGCACGCTAGGCCTCCCCGTCCATCACCAACTCCTGGAGTTTACTCAGACTCATGTCTATCCAGTTGGTGATGCCATCCAACCATCTCATCCTCTGTCATCCCCTTCTCTTCCCACCTTCAATCTTTCACAGTATCAGGGTCTTTTCCAATGAGTCACTTCTTCGCATCAGGTGGCCAGAGTATTAGAGTTTCAGCTTCAACATCAGTCCTTTCGATGAATATTCAGGACTGATTTCCTTTAGGATAGACTGGTTGGATCTCCTTGCAGTCCAGGGGAATCTCAAGAGTCTTCTCCAACAGCACTGTTCAAAAGCATCAATTCTTCGGTGCTCAGCTTTCTTTATAGTCCAACTCTCATATCTATACATGACTACTGGAAAAACCATAGCCTTGACTAGATGGACCTATCCAACAAAGGTATGTTTGGACAAAGGTATGTTCCAGACAAAGTAATGTCTCTGCTTTTTAATATGCTGTCTAGGTTGGTCATAACTTTTCTTCCAAGGAGTAAGCATCTTTTAATTTCACAGCTGCAGTCACCATCTGCAGTGATTTTGGAGCCCTAAAAAATAGTCTGTCACTGTTTCCACTGTTTCCCCTTCTATTTGCCATGAAGTGATGGGACTGGATGCCATGATCTTAGTTTTCTGAATGTTGAGCTTTGAGCTTTAAGCCAACTTTTTCACTCTCCTCTTTCACCTGTACAGTGTACATTTTACTGTATCCCATTTCAACAGCCCTAATTATAGAAGGATGTGTTGAAATGGAGCCTTCATTAACCTGGGTCACTGATTTCAATAAACAGAACTCCCTTTCCTCACATGTTCATAATGTTTGACAACTAGTATGAACAAGAAATGAAGCTATTCTGGATCAAGCCACTGAGATTTGAGGGTTTTTTTGTTACTGTAGCATAGTCTAGACTATCCTGAATGATAAATAAATCAGTCTGGAACTTTAATTTAGCTGTATGAAAACCTCTACTGATAGTATATAAATACTGCTGATTTAATTTGGAGAGCCATGGAGGAAAAGAAATTAGGGGAAAAATCGAGTTATTTGGAAATGGGCTTCCCTGGTGGCTCAGACCGTAAAGAATCTGTCTGCAATGAGGGAGACCTGGGTTCAACCCCTGGCTTGGGAAGATCCCCTTGAGGAGGGCATGGCAACCCACTCCAGTACACTTGCCTGGAGAATCCTCATGGACAGTGGAACCTGGTGGGCTACAGTAAATGGGGTCACAAAGAGTTGGGCGCGACTGAGCAACTAAGCACAGCACACATCACCCATTTGTATACTGACTTACTTAGAACTATCACTCATTTGTAGTCACATCATCTTTTAGGTATGAATGCCAACTTATAGGAAGAAGGTGATCATTTATAAAGGAAAGGTGAAACCTGTTTACCAGGTTGAAGTCTTAGGGAAAAGTTAGAGGAAAACAGCTAAGGAGAATTTAAGTTGAACCAGGAAGAAAGAATAAGAACAGAAGCTTCAAAATAAAGTAACATAGTAGATGGTATGAAATGGTTGAGTGATGCTGGAGGGGCATTATGCTGCATTATAAACCCTCTCTGGAAAATATGGAGAAGAGTCTATGCTTTTGTTCCCTTACTAACAGGATACATCCATATTCATGACAGTCATTTAACTCTTGGCTTTCAGTTCCAAATTTATTATTTTACACTTTCTTTTGTGATGGTGGGTCACAGAACCTATAAACTACATTTCCCAGGTTCCCCAGGCCACCTGAGCACTAACTCTGGGGCAATTGTTACCAGAAGTTCGAACACCATTCATAGGTCACCCCAACCAGAAGTCTGAACAACAGGAACTCCCCAATATGACACCATTCCTCAGTTGGACCACCAAGAGGTTGATTATATGAGACACTTTCCATCATGAAAACAGCAGCAATTTTTTTCTCAAAGGAATAGACATTCTGTATATGGATTTGCTTCTGTGGTAGGTAGAATTTTAGGAAGATTCCCAATATCCTCCAACTTCTGGTATATATACCCTGTAAAATCTCCAGGACTGTGAACATAGTGAATTTTACTCCTGTGATTAGATTATGTTTTATGGCACACTTGGTTTTAGAAAAAGATACTATCAGAGTGGGCCTGACCTAAATACAAGAGCCCTTTAAAACAGAGGGTTTTGGGGACTTCCCCAGCAGTCCAGTGGTTAAGACTCCGTGCCTCCCTTGCAAGGAGCAGAGGTTCCATTGCTCTTTGGGGAGCTAAGATCCCCTATGTTGTGTGGCATGGCAAAAAAATAAATAAATAAAACAGAGAGCTTTCTATCACTAGCCCCAAGAGAGGAAATCAGTCAGAGGTTCAAAGCATGAGAAGAATTCAACGTGTCCTAACTGACTTAAAGATGCAGGGAACCACATGGCAAGGAATGTAGGTGGCCTTTAGGAGCTGAAAACAGCCTCTGACTGATAGTCAGCAAAGAAACAGAGGTATCCATCCTATAGCTGTGAAGAAGTAAACTCTGCAAACAGCAAGAATGGACTTGGAAGTAGAATTTCACCCAGAGTCTCCAGATGAGAACTGAATTCAGCAACACCTTGACTTCAGCTTGTGATACTATTAGCAGTGAATTCAGTCACAATCATGTCTGCTTTCTGACTTACAAAACTGTGAGCTAACCGATGAGTGTTGTTTTAAGCCACTAAGTATGTAGTCATTTCTTATGCAGCAAAAGCAAACTAATTAATACACCTTCAGTTCAGTTCAGTCACTCAGTCATGTCTGACTCTTTGCGACCCCATGAATAGCAGCACGCCAGGCCTCCCTGTCCACCACCAACTACTGGAGTTCACTCAGACTCACGTCCATCGAGTCAGTGATGCCATCCAGCCATCTCATCCTCTGTCATCCCCTTCTCCTCCTGCCCCCAATCCCTCCCAGCATCAGAGTCTGTTCCAATGAGTCAACTCGTCGCATGAGGTGGCCAAAGTACTGGAGTTTCAGCTTTAGCATCATTCCTTCCAAAGAACACCCAGGGCTGATCTCCTTCAGAATGGACTGGTTGGATCTCCTTGCAGTCCAAGGGACTCTCAAGAGTTTTCTCCAACACCACAGTTCAAAAGCATCAATTCTTCGGCGCTCAGCCTTCTTCAAGTACAACTCTCACATCCATACATGACCACAGGAAAAACCATAGCCTTGACTAGCCGGACCTTTGTTGGCAAAGTAATGTCTCTGCTTTTGAATATGCTATCTAGGTTGGTCATAACTTTCCTTCCAAGGAGTAAGTGTCTTTCAATTTCATGGCTGCAGTCACCACCTGCAGTGATTTTGGAGACCAAAAAATAAAGTCTGACACTGTTTCCACTGTTTCCCCATCTATTTCCCATGAAGTGATGGGACCGGATGCCATGATCTTCGTTTTCTGAATGCTGAGCTTTAAGCCAACTTTTTCACTCTCCACTTTCACTTTCATCAAGAGGCTTTTAGTTCCTCTTCATTTTCTGCCATAAGGGTGGTGTCATCTGCATATCTGAGGTTATTGATATTTCTCCCAGCAATCTTGATTCCAGCTTGTGCTTCTTCCAGTCCACCTGTCTGTAAAGGGCAACTGAAGACTACAGCAGCAGTTGGGAGTTAAAATTGCAGTTAAAAAAAATCTGGTGAGATTGGTGTAGTATTCTAGAGTGTGGAATATGCTTTGAACCAACCACAAATACATGTTGCTCTTTCACCCATAGATTCAGAATACAGGAATCCTGAAGTTAGAGGAGGTGACAAATAAGACTGATTCCTGCTTCTTTTATAGTAGAACTATACAATTTGGGGTCCTAATGTCTACCTGGTCTGCTTTCCCCACCAGAATGATGTTGTTATTGGGAACCAGGGAAACAGGAAAAAGGTACAGTCTCTACCCTCGTGGAGAAGGTGATAGCACCCCACTCCAGTACTCTTGCCTGGAAAATCCCATGGACAGAGGAGCCTGGTAGGCTGCAGTCCATGGGGTCATGAAGAGTTGGACACGACTGAGCGACTTCACTTTCACTTTTCACTCTCATGCATTGGAGAAGGAAATGGCAACCCACTCCAGTGTTCTTGCCTGGAGAATCCCAGGGACAGGGGAGCCTGGTGGGCTGCCGTCTATGGGGTCACACAGAGTCAGACACGACTGAAGCGACTTAGCAGCAGGAGCAGCAGCAATGTCTACCTGAGAGGACAATGTTTCACCTACTCATTTGTGGCTCCTCATAACACTGAACCAAAAGGCAAATGAGGGCTAAGGGTGATCAACATGTATTCAGTTCAGTTTAGTTGCTCAGTCATGTCCAATTTTTTGTGACCCCATGGACTGCAGCATGCCAGGCTTCCCTGTCCGTCACCAACTCCTGATGTTTACTCAAACTCTTGCCCATCGAGTAGGTGATGCCATCCAAGTGTCTCATCCTCTGTCATCACCTTCTCCTCCTGCCTTCAATCTTTCCCAGCATCAGGGCCTTTTCCAATGAGTCAGTTCTTCGCATCACATGGCCAAAGTATAGGAGTTTCAGCTTCAGTATCAGTCTTTCCAATGAATATTCAGAAATGATTTCCTTTAGGATTGACTGGTTGGATCTCCTTGCATTCCAAGGGACTCCCAAGAGTCTTCTCCAACACCACAGTACAAAAGCATCAGTCCTTCGGTGCTCAGCTTTCTTTATAGTCCAACTCCCACATCCATACGTGACTACTGGAAAAAGCATAGCTTTGACTAGACGGACTTTTGTTGGCAAAGTAATGTCTCTGCTTTTTAGTATACTGTCTAGGTTGGTCATAGCTTTTCTTCCAAGGAGCAAGAGTCCTTTAATTTCATGGCTGCAGTCACCATCTGCAGTGATTTTGGAGCCCCCCAAAATAAGGTCTCTCACTGTTTCCATTTTTCCCCATCTATATGCCATGAAGTGATGGGACCAGATGCCATGATCTTAGTTTTTGGAATGTTGAGTTTTAAACCAACTTTTTCACTCTCCTCTTCCACTTTCATCAACAGGCTCTTTAGTGCTTCTTTGCTTTCTCCCATAAGGGTGGTGACATCTGCATATCCGAGGTTATTGCTGTTTCTCCCGGCAATCTTCATTCCAGCTTGTGCTTCATCCAGCCTGACATTTCAAGTGATGTACTCTGCATATAAGTTAAATAAGCAGGGTGACAATATACAGCCTTGATGTACTCCTTTCCCGATTTGGGACCAGTCTGTTGTTCCATGTCCAGTTCTAACTGTTGCTTTTTGTTTGCATACAGATTTCTCAGGAGGCAGGTCAGGTGGTCTGGTACTCCTATCTCTTGAAGAATTTTCCACAGTTTGTTGTGATCCACACAGTCAAAGGCTGTGGCATAGTCAATAAAGCAGAAGTAGATGTTTTCCTGGAACTCTCTTGTTTTTTCTATGATCCAGTAGATGTTGGCATCTTGATCAAACAGATGTCTGGCTCCTCTGCCATTCCTAAATCCAGCTTGAACATCTGGAAGTTCACAGTTCATGTACTGTTGAAGCCTGGCTTGGAGAATTTTGAGTATTACTTTGCTAGTGTGTGAGATGAATGCAACTGTGTGGTAGTTTGAACATTATTTGCCATTGCCTTTTTTGGGCATTGGAGTGAAAACTGACCTTTTCCAGCTCTGTGGCAACTGCTGAGCTTTCCAAATTTGCTGGCATACTGAGTGAAAGACTTTCATAGCATCATCTTTTAGGATTTGAAGTAGCTCAACTGGAATTCCATCACCTCCACTAGCTTTGTTCATAGTGATGCTTCCTAAGGCCCACTTGACTTCGCATTCCAGGATGTCTGGCTCTAGGTGAGTGATCACACCATCGTGGTTATTTGGGTCATGAAGATCTTTTTTGTAGAGTTCCTCTGTATATTCTTGCCTACCTTTTCTTAATCTCTTCTGCTTCTGTTAGGTCTATACCATTTTTGTCCTTTACTGTGCTCATCTTTGCATGAAATCTTCCCTTGGTATCTCTAATTTTCTTGAAGAGATCTGTATTACCTAAAGACATTTCTACAAAAAAAGAGAAAATGACTATAGTTCAAGGGATTCTCTGTGGTACCACTTCATATTTCCACATCCAATAGTAAAAGTTAATGGAAAACTAAAGCAACTCAATTAAGAAAGGACTAATAACGACTCCAGAGAAGGCAATGGCATCCCACTCCAGTACTCTTGCCTGGAAAATCCCATGGACGGAGGAGCCTGGTGGGCTGCAGTCCATGGGGTCGCTAAGAGTCGGACACGACTGAGCGACTTCACTTTCACTTTTCACTTTCATGCATTGGAGAAGGAAATGGCAACCCACTCCAGTGTTCTTGCCTGGAGAATCCCAGGGATGGGGGAGCCTGGTGGGCTGCCGTCTATGGGGTCACACAGAGTTGGACACGACTGAAGCGACTTAGCAGCAGCAGCAGCAGCAATAAGGACTCAGACCTTTCAGGTATGAAGTTAGGGATTATCTTCCCATGTAAAGATCCAATCAACTTATTTTCTGACAGTAAAGCAAAGTTGGAAAGAGTAGTGGAAGAAACAAGTTATAAATTTCAACTATGACCTTCTGACTAGTTACAGAAGTTAAAATTTAGTAGCTTCATTGGTTGTTATGAATATATTAACCATTTTATTTTTTTTCTTTCATCTATTATTTTAATTAAAAAGAGTTACCATTATCTGATTGGTTATTTCAACTTATGCACAACCCGTTATGCTCTTTCAGCCTTCCAACGTCTAGGTTACCATTGTTGTTGTTGTTTTTCAGTTGCTCAGTTGCAACCCATGGACTGTAGCACACCAGGCTTCTCTATCCATGGGATTTCCCAGGCAAAAATACTGGAGTGGGTTGCCATTTCCTTCTCCAGGGGATCTTCTTGACCCAGGGCTCAAACCCAGGTCTCCCTCATTGGTAGCTGGATTCTTTACCACTGAGCCACCCTGGAGCCATTTCTCTATATTAAATCCTGATGAACACCTAAAATTGTTTCTGTTTTCCCCATAGAACCCTAACTAACACTTCATTCTCACTTATCTTTCACAGGCCTCAGTTGTTGTGACTATAGCTTTGCATTATACTTTCCCCTCCTTTCAAGTTATATGTCAATTCTGTTTATTTCTATAATAAACAAGTCACCATACATATTATATGTTGACTTTCATGTGGTGATGTCCAGAGCTGAATTTAGTACTTACACTTCTAAATTCAGAGAATTCAGTGATGCTTCAAGAACTGTGAATGGAGCTTCCCTGGTAGTTCAGTGGCTAAGAATTTGCCTTGCAATACAGGGGACATCAGTTCAATCTCTGGTCTGGGAAGATCCCACATGCCAGGGAGCAACTAAGCCTGTGAACCACAATTACTGAGCCCACACACCTAGAGCCTGTGCTCTGCAACAAAAGAAGCCACAGAAATGAGAAGCCCACACACCACAACTAGAGAGTAGGCCCCCACTCTTTGCAACTAGAGAAAGCCCAAATGCAGCAACGAAGACCCAGAGCAGCCAAAAATAAATAAATAAATAAATATTTAAGAACTGTGAATGATGACAGAAAGATGGTAAATGAGTGGTGAGGAGACACAGTTAATTTGCAGGATAGGTGAGGGGAAAATATGTCACACTCGCCTACTGGTATTTGGACTTAGGCATCAATCAGAGATTTAAATGCTAACCTTTACACATAGGAGGTAGGGGAGCTAGTGGTTACCAGACCTAAGCTTTCTTCTTTTTCCTAAAAATACTCTTTCATAAAAATTTCATTATGCACTGCATATGTAGAAAAGAGGTAGGTTTTTAAAGAATCCTGGTAGTTTAATTGGGAATTAACTAAGGAAAAAGTCCAAATTGGTTGCTCAACCTAATAAAATAATATCACATAGCAAACCAAATCGCCTGTTTGATGAAGCCAGATTGCTTGACTTTGCATAAATGATACTGTTTAAAGAAATACTTTTTAACAGAAAACAACTCTGCTATACAATAATTTTGTTTTCTTCAAATTAAAACAGAGGAATAGAAAATGAAAAGTTCTGCAATTATTCTGCAAGTTTATTGGCAAAATGAATGAACCTGTATTTTGGTTGCTCTGCAGAGATGACGTGACCTAACTGAAAGAGGAATGTGATGCCTGGTGACAGAGCTGAATAATTGTCTTTTAGAAAAAGAGAGTAAATAATTATCCATCTTCTGTATTTCTTTCACATAGGGTTTATGATGACTACTTCAACCCTGCAAAATAACTCATGCCTCCCAAAATCCAAACCGGAGACTCTAATATTAGTTTGACTATTATTACTAATAGTAATAATATTACTATTAGTTTGACTCTAATAGTAGTTTGATTCAGGGCCTTTATTAGTAAAACAAGTACTTCTTTACTACTACAATCACTGATGAATCAAGAACTGTCCTTCTGATTCTTTGTCTATAAGACGAGCACTAAGATTGTTCAGGGGTTTGGTTATTTGTTTTTATTTTTGTCTTGTGTTTTTGTTTTGTGGGTTTTTTTAATTTGTTTGCTTTGCTTTTGTTTTCCCCGCAGCAGTTTAAGTTTTTTCTTATCCATGTACAATCCCTTGCTGTTTTCCTCCTGATCAATGCATTGATTTGTTATGGTGTATCTGTAACTAGAAATAGATTGATGCTAAACAGACATACAGAAGGAAGAAAAAAATCCATCAACTCTGCCTCCCTATTCCATCTCCAAAATAAGCTACTCTTCCCAATTATTTGCTCATTTCCCTTTAGTTTCCAGGAAAGTGTGAGCTCCTTTGGAAATTAATCTTGCTTATCTTTTATTCTCAGTTCCTAGATAATGCACTCAGTAAATTCTAATGTGTATAGGAGATCACCTACACTTCAGAACAGTGCTATTAACAATGGAACAATATCAGTTATTTGAAGCTGCTAAAGGAAGTCTGTGGAAAAATGTATAAGGTGAAAATACTTCCTTAATTTGCATTCTTGCCCTTATTGTTATGTGGAATGGTAGTTTTTCACAAGCTCAATTTCAAAACCAGAACTCCATGCTTTATGCTCCTTAATGTTCAAAACATGAGAACTATTATAAATAATTAAAGTTGTTAAGGGGTCAGTTACTTTGATACTACATCTGTGCAGAAGTAAAATCAACAACCACTCATTCAATTCATTTGATGAACACATGGATACAAAGATGAACAAAAGACACACCCAAGTTTTTAAATACTACACAATCTTGTTGACCAAACAGGTTTCTACAATGAAAGAGTCAAACCACAGGGTATTATGGAACAGTAGGGGGAGGATACCTAAAATTCCAGGCCACAGGCTTCAGGGAAAGTTTCCTAAACTGAATCTTAAAGAATGAGTAGGAAGCAGTCAGGCAGAAAGGATAGTTTGAGCAAAGACATTAAAAAAAAAAAAAAAAAAAGAAAGAATAGAAAAAACCATGGCACGTAGGAGGAAATGTAAATATTTAGATGTCACTGAAGCATAATAGGAGGGCAGAAGATGGCTGAAAAGGGAAGTAGTATCTAGATAACAGAAGGCCAAATTTTCCATATTATGGAATTTAGAAGTAAAGGGAGCCCTTAGGGAGTTTTAAGAAAAGCAATGACAGGGTTGGATATGCACTTTAGATAGATCATCTGAATTAGAATGAGGATGGATTTGAGGAGCACAGTATTGTAGGGAAGCAGTATTATAATAACCAAGGTGAAAAATATTGAATGGTTTGCCTTGGAAACGAACAGAGATCATTCTGTCGTTTTTGAGATTGCATCCAAGTACTGCATTTCAGAGTCTTTTGTAGACCATGATGGCCACTCCATTTCTTCTGAGGGATTCCTGCCCGCAGTAGTAGATATAATGGTCATCTGAGTTAAATTCACCCATTCCAGTCCATTTCAGTTCGCTGATTCCTAGAATGTCGACATTCACTCTTGCCATCTCTTGTTTGACCACTTCCAATTTGCCTTGATTCATGGACCTGACATTCCAGGTTCCTATGCAATATTGCTCTTTACAGCATCGGACCTTGCTTCTATCACCAGTCACATCCACAGCTGGGTATTGTTTTTGCTTTGGCTCCATCCCTTCATTCTTTCTGGAGTTATTTCTCCACTGATCTCCAGTAGCATATTGGGCACCTACTGACCTGGGGAGTTTCTCTTTCATTATCCTATTATTTTGCCTTTTCATACTGTTCATGGGGTTCTCAAGGCAAGAATACTGAAGTGGTTTGCCATTCCCTTCTCCAGTGGACCACATTCTATCAAATCTCTCCACCATGACCCATCTGTCTTGGGTTGCCCCACGGGCATGGCTTAGTTTCATTGAGTTAGACAAGGCTGTGGTCCTAGTGTGATTAGATTGACTAGTTTTCTGTGAGTACGGTTTCAGTGTGTGTGCCCTCTGATGCCCTCTTGCAACACCTACCGTCTAACTTGGGTTTCTCTTACCTTGGGCATGGGGTATCTCTTCACGGCTGCTCCAGCAAAGCGTAGCCATTGCTCCTTACCTTGGACGAGGGGTATCTCCTCACCACTGCCCTTCCTGACCTTCAATGTGGGATAGCTCCTCTAGGTCCTCCTGCACCCGCACAGCCATTCAATATCACAGTAATCCAAGTCTATGCCCCAACCAGTAACGCTGAAGAAGCTGAAGTTGAACGGTTCTATGAAGACCTACAAGACCTTTTAGAACTAACACCCAAAAAAGATGTCCTTTTCATTATAGGGGACTGGAATGCAAAAGTAGGAAGTCAAGAAACACCTGGAGTAACAGGCAAATTTGGCCTTGGAATACGGAATGAAGCAGGGCAAAGACTAATAGAGTTTTGCCAAGAAAATGCACTGGTCATAACAAACACCCTCTTCCAACAACACAAGAGAAGACTCTATACATGGACATCACCAGATGGTCAACACCGAAATCAGATTGATTATATTCCTTGCAGCCAAAGATGGAGAAACTTATACAGTCAGCAAAAACAAGACCAGGAGCTGACTGTGGCTCAGACCATGAACTCCTTATTGCCAAATTCAGACTGAAATTGAAGAAAGTAGGGAAAACCACTAGACCATTCAGGTATGACCTAAATCAAATCCCTTATGATTATACAGTGGAAGCAAGAAATAGATTTAAGGGCCTAGATCTGATAGATAGACTGCCTGATGAACTATGAAATGAGGTTCGTGACATTGTACAGGAGACAGGGATCAAGACCATTCTCATAGAAAAGAAATGCAAAAAAGCAAAATGGCTGTCTGGGGAGGCCTTACAAATAGCTGTGAAAAGAAGAGACGTGAAAAGCAAAGGAGAAAAGGAAAGATATAAACATCTGAATGCAGAATTCCAAAGAATAGCAAAAAGAGATTAGAAAGCCTTCTTCAGCGATCAATGTAAAGAAATAGAGGAAAACAACAGAGTGGGAAAGACTAGGGATCTCTTCAAGAAAATCAGAGATACCAAAGGAACATTTCATGCAAAGATGAGCTCGATAAAGGACAGAAATGGTATGGACCTAACAGAAGCAGAAGATATTAATAAGAGATGGCAAGAATACACAGAAGAACTGTACAAAAAAGATCTTCACGACCCAGATAATCACGATGGTGTGATCACTGACCTAGAGCCTGACATCCTGGAATGTGAAGTCAAGTGGGCCTTAGAAAGCATCATTACGAACAAAGCTAGTGGAGGTGATGGAATTCCAGTTGAGCTATTCCAAATCCTGAAAGATGATGCTGTGAAAGTGCTGCACTCAATATGCCAGCAAATTTGGAAAACTCAGCAGTGGCCACAGGACTGGAAAAGGCCAGTTTTCATTCCAATCCCAAAGAAAGGCAATGCCAAAGAATGCTCAAACTACTGCACAGTTGCAGTCATCTCACATGCTAGTAAAGTAATGCTCAAAATTCTCCAAGCCAGGCTTCAGCAATATGTGAACTGTGAACTTCCTGATGTTCAAGCTGGTTTTAGAAAAGGCAGAGGAACCAGAGATCAAATTGCCAACATCCGCTGGATCATGGAAAAAGCAAGAGAGTTCCAGAAAAACATCTATTTCTGCTTTATTGACTATGCAAAAGCCTTTGACCGTGTGGATCACAATAAACTGTGGAAAATTCTTCAAGAGATGGGAATACCAGACCACCTGATCTGCCTCTTGATAAATTTGTATGCAGGTCAGGAAGCAACAGTTAGAACTGAACATGGAACAACAGACTGGTTCCAAACAGGAAAAGGAGTTCATCAAGGCTGTATATTGTCACCCTGCTTATTTAACTTATACGCAGAGTACATCACAAGAAATGCTGGGCTGGAAGAAACACAAGCTGGAATCAAGATTGCCGGAGGAAATATCAATAACCTCAGATATGCAGATGACACCACCCTTATGGCAGAAAGTGAAGAGGAACTCAAAAGCCTCTTGATGAAAGTGAAAGTGGAGAGTGAAAAAGTTGGCTTAAAGCTCAGCATTCAGAAAACAAAGATCATGGCATCCGGTCCCACCACTTCATGGGAAATAGATGGGGAAACAGTGGACACAGTGTCAGATTTTATTTTTCTGGGCTCCAAAATCACTACAGATGGTGACTGCAGCCATGAAATTAAAAGACGCTTACTCCTTGTAAGGAAAGTTATGTCCAACCTAGATAGCATATTCAAAAGCAGAGACATTACTTTGCCAACAAAGATTCGTCTAGTCAAGGCTATGGTTTTTCCTGTGGTCATGTATGCATGTGACAGTTGGACTGTGAAGAAGGCTGAGTGCCAAAGAATTGATGCTTTTGAACTGTGGTGTTGGAGAAGACTCTTGAGAGTCCCTTGGACTGCAAGGAGATCCAACCAGTCCATTCTGAAGGAGATCAGCCCTGGGATTTCTTTGGAAGGAATGATGCTAAAGCTGAAACTCCAGTACTTTGGTCACCTCATGCGACGAGTTGACTCATTGGAAGAGACTCTGATGCTGGGAGGGATTGGGGGCAGGAGGAGGAAGGGACGACAGAGGATGAGATGGCTGGATGGCATCACTGACTCGATGGACGTGAGTCTGAGTGAACTCCAGTAGTTGGCGGTGGACAGGGAGGCCTGGCGTGCTGCGATTCATGGGGTCGCAAAGAGTCGGACATGACTGAGCGACTGATCTGATCTGTTCTGATCTGAGGTGAAAGATTGTGAGGCCTTGGACTTGGAAAATAGGGGTGAGTTCCAAAAATATTTAGCAGAGCTTGGTGATTGATGGCATGTGAGCTGTGAGGAAGAGACTCCCAGGATCCTAACTGGCACAAATAAGTGATCATACTGCTTACAAAGGAGTTACAGAATGGGAAAAAAAAAGGGGGAAGTGGTTTGAGGAAGCGATAAGAAGGATGTAAACAGACATAATGAATCTGACATAATGCTGGGGTATCGGATTGGAACTATATATCAGAAAGTTAGATATGTAAGAATCCCTCCATCACATTTTGGCAGTTGAAACCATGAGAGTAGATCTGAGGGGAGAACAGAGAAACTGCTAAAAGGAATAGTATCAACAACAAGAAAGGAATATCAAGGAGGGAATTATCAACAATCAAATGCAGCAAAAAAGCCCAATTGGATAAGAACTGAAAATGTCCAGCTATATTTGATAATTAGTAGGTTTTATAGAACATAATGAGAGAATTTTCAGTAGGGAATAAAGCCAGAAAGCTGACTGTATTGGCTTCATTGTAAACGATGAGTGAAGAAGTAGAGATGAGTTTAGACGTTTTAAGAGTTTATATGAGAAAAGAGAAATGATGGTGGCTCAATTTGTTCTTTTATATGAATTGTTCTTTTAGTGTCATATCTAAGAACTCTTTGCTTAATCCAAAGTTACAAAGATATTTTTATGTTTTCTTCTAGAAATTGTATAGCTTTAAGTGTTACCATTAGTCTATGATCCAGTTTGAATTACTTTTTCCATAAGGTATGAAGATTAAGTCAAGGTTTATTTTTTAGCATAATTGATGTACAATTGTTCCAACACTATTAGTTGAAAGAACCTCAACTGACTGCTTTTGCAACTTTGCAAAAATCAGTTGGTTGCACTTGTGAGGGCTAATTTCTGGACTCTATTCTCTTCCATTGATTTATTTAAATTTTTTTATTTTATAATCGAGCTAAGTTGATTTACAATGTTGTGTTAGTTTCATATATACAGTAAAGTGATTTAGTTATACATACATTTATATCCATTCTCATATTCTTTTCTCATATAGGTTATTACAGAGTATTGAGTAGGGTTCCTTGTGCTATACAGTAGGTCCTTGTTAGTTATCTATTTTATACATTGTAGTGTGTATATGTTAATCCCAAACTCCAAATTTACCCCTTCCACTACCCTTCCCCTTTGGTAACCACAAGTTTGTTTTCTAAGTCTGTGAATCTGTTTCTTTTTTGTAAATAAGTGCATTTGTATCATTTTTTAGATTTCACATATATGTGATATTATGATATTTGTCTTTCTCTGTCAGACTTACTTCACTAAGTATGATAATCTCTAGATCCATCCATGTTGCTGCAAATGGCATTACTTCATTCTTTTTAATGGCTGAGTAATATTCCATTGTATATATGTACTACATCTTCTTTGTCTATTCATCTATTGATGGACATTTAGGTTGCTTCCAATTCTTGGCTATTGTAAATAGTGCTGCAATGAACATTGGGGTACATGCATCCTTCTGAAATATGGTTTTCTCCAGACAGATGCCCAGGAGTGGGATTGCTGGATCATATGGTAGCTTTTAGTTTTTTAAGGAACCTCCATACTGTTCTCCATAGTGGCTGCACCAATTTACATTCCCACCAACAGTGTAGGAGAATTCCCTTTTCTTCACAACCTCTCTAGCATTTACCATTTGTAGACTGTGTCTAATCTTTCACTAATACCATACTATCTTTTAAAAAAATTTTTTTTATTATTATTATTTTTTTACTTTACAATATTGTATTGGTTTTGCCATACATCAACATGCTTTTATCTTATGTCTTGAAATTAGGTAGTGGTGATTCCTCTAACACTGTTTTTTTTTTTTTTTTTGTCTCCCCAAAACTCTTTTGGCTTAGACTAGTTACTTTGCCTTTCAGTATAAATTTTAGAATCAGCTTGTTGATTTCTACAAAATTACTGCTGGTATTTTGATTGGAATTTTGTTGAATCTTAAGATGAATTGGAAGAGAAACAGCATCTTAGCACTATCAAACCTTCCAATCCATAAACATGGTGAACATCTCCACTTATTTAGGTGTGATATTTTGATTTATAATAAAAATATATATTTGGTTTCCATCCCCAATTTCTGGCATATCACTCCTAAAACCCTTGTAATTTCCTAAATAAGAGAGGTAAAAGGAGTTTCTTTCAATGTTAATAAGGAGGCGATTTTGTAATGCCCCTAGGTCACATCAGGATAGGGGTTGGTCACCAGAGGAACCAATCATGTGATTGAAGCTTTCGGTCCCTTCCACCCCTCACCCCACCTCCAACTACAAAGAGGGGAGAGGGGCTAGAAACTGAGCTCAATCACCAATGGCCAACAATCCTGCCTATGTAATGAAGCCTCCATAAAAACTCAAAAGGACAGAGCTCAGAGAGCTTCTGGGTTGGTGAATACGTGGAGATTTGGGGAAAGTGGCATGCTCAGAAAGGGCATTGAAAGCTCCACATCCCCTCTCCATTCCCTTCCTTAGGCATCTCTTCCATCTGGCTGTTCCTGAATTATATCCTTTAATAATGAACTGGTAATCTAGTGAGTAAAATGTTTCTCTGAGCTCTGTGACTTTGTCTAGAAAATTACTTGAACCCATGGAGGAGGTTGTTGGAGCTGAAGATCTATAGCTGGTTAGTCAGAAGCACAGGTGACAGACTGGCATCTTAACTGGAGGGGGCAATCTTATGGGACCAAACCCTTAACCTGTGGGATCTAATGCTATCTCCAGGTAGATAGTGTCAGGAACGAGTTGAATTGTAGGACAATCATCTGGTGTCCCAAGAATTGTTTGATGGTGTAAAGGAAAACCCTCCTCCATATATTGGAATTGGGTTCAGAACTCAATTATTGGGTGTTCTTGATTTCTTTCATCATCGTTTTAGTTTTCACCATACAGATTCTGCACACATTTTGTTAGACTTGAACCTAAGTATTTCAACATTGTGGTACTGTCTTTTCAGTTCTGTACTCTAAATGTTCATTGCTAGCATATAGAAATACAAGTGATTTTTTATATTGACTTTTTACCTTGCAACCTTTGTAAACTCATTTATTAGGTCTCAGAGCTTTTTTGTAAAGCCCTTGAGACTTTCTATATAGAAACCATGCCATTTGTGCACAGATATAGTTTTGTTTCTTTCCTTACAATCTGGAGATCTTTTATCTTTTTCTTGATTTACTACACTTAATAGAACTTCCAGTATGCTGTTGATTAAAAGTACCCTTGCTTGCTCCATCTGATGAAGAAGCATTAGTCTTTCATCACTAAGTATAATGCTAACTGTGGTGTGAGTAACTCCCTCAAATAAAGGGATTTGCCTTTTATTCCCTGTGTGCTGAGAAAAATTTTTAATGACTAACACAGTAGTCCCCCCTTATCTGAGGTTTCACTTTCTGAGGTTTCAGTTGCTCTTAGTCTACCACAGTCTGAAAATTAAAAATGGAAAATTCCAGAAATAAATAATTCATAAGTTTGAATAGCATGATGAAATCTCACACCATCCAGCTTTGTGTGAATATATGTCCATTAACAATTCATGTGTTGTTTTATTAGTGTATTCCTTTTTTGAGGCTAATTTGTGATTTTATTTGCCAGCATAATTAATTATAGTGGCCTGCAAGCTTTTTTGATCTAAAAATTACATTTTAAATTACAATCAAACACACATACACACAAATATAATATAATATTTGTTTGTGTGGGTGTGCATTAGTTGCTCAGTTGTGTCCAACTCTTTGTAACCCTGTTGACTGTAGCCTGCCATGCTTCTGTTCATAGAATTCTCCAGGCAAGAATACTGGAGTGGGTAGCCATTCCCTTCTCCAGTGGATCTTTCCAATCCACGGATTGAACTCAGGTCTGTTGCATTGCAGGCAGATTCTTTACCATCTAAGCCAGCAGGGAAGCTTATATTTAATATGTATACATATTTTGTTCAGTTGCTCAGTCGTATCTAACTCTTTGCAACCCCATGGACTACAGCATGCCAGGCTTCCCTGTCCTTCACCATCTCCTAAAGTTTGCTCAAATTCATGTCCATTGAGTTGGTGATGCCATCCAACCATCTCATCCTCTGTCATCCCCTTCTCCTGCCTTCAATCTTTCCCAGCATCAGGGTCTTTTCCAATGAGTTGGCTCTTCACATCAGGTGGCCAAAGTTTTGGAGCATCAGCTTCAGCGTCAGTCCTTCCAGTGAATATCCAGGGTTGACTTTCTTTAGGATTGACTGGTTTGATTTCCTTGTAGTCCAAGGGACTCTCAAGAGTCTTATCCAGCACTACAATTCAAAATTCAGCACTCAGACTTATTTAGGGTCCAATTCTCACATCTGTACCTGACTACTGGAAAAACCATAGCTTTGACTAGATGGACCTTTGTCAGCAAAGTAATGTCTCTGCTTTTTTTTAATTTATTTTTAAATTGAAGGATAATTGCTTTACAGAATTTTGTGGTTTCCTGTCACATCAACAAGAATCAGAAATAGGTATACCCATGTCACCTCCCTCCCAGACCTCTCTCCCATCTCCCTTCCCACTCCACCCTTCAGCCTGTTGCAGAGCCCCTGTTTGAGTTCCCTGAGGCATACAGCAAATTCCCATTGGCTATCTATTTTATATATGGTATTGTAAATTTCTGTGTTACTCTCTCCATACATCTCCCCTTCTCCCTTCTCTCCTCCCACCTTTTCCATAGGTCTGTTTTCTATGTCTGTTTCTCCACTGCCACCCTAAAAATAAATTCATCAGTGCCATCTCTTCAGATTCCATATATATGTGTCAGTATATGATATTTATATTTCTGACTTACTTCACTCTGTATAATGGGCTCTAGTTTTGTCCACCTCATTAGAACAGATTCAAATGTGTTCCTTTTTATGGCTGAGTAGTATTTCATTGTATATATGTACCACAACTTCTGTATCCATTCATCTGTTGATGGACATCTGGGTTGCTTCCATGTTCTAGCTATGCTAAAGAGAGCTGCAGTGAACATTGGGGTACATGTGTCTTTTTCAGTTTTGATTTCCTCAGGGTATATGCCTAGGAGTGGGGTTGCTGGGTCATATGATAGTTTTATTCCTAGCTTTTTAAGGAGTCTCCATACCATCTCCCATAGTGGCTGTATCAGTTTACATTCCCACCAGCAATGCAACAATGTTCCCTTTTCTCCACAACCTCTCCAGCATTTATTGTTTGTAGACTTTTTGATGATGGCCATTCTGACTGGTGTGAGGTGGTATCTCACTGTAGTTTTGATTTGCATTTTCTTTTCATGTTCTTGTTAGCCATCTGTATGTCTTCTTTGGAGAAATGTCTCTTCAGGTCCCTTTCCCACTTTTTTTTTTTTTTAATTTTATTTTATTTTTAAACTTTACATAACTGTATTAGATTTGCCAAATATCAAAATGAATCCGCCACAGGTATACATGTGTTCCCCATCCTGAACCCTCCTCCCTCCTCCCTCCCCATTCCATCCCTCTGGGTCGTCCCAGTGCACCAGCACCAAGCATGCAGTATCGTGCATCGAACCTGGACTGGCAACTCATTTCATACATGATATTTTACAAGTTTCAATGCCATTCTCCCAAATCTTCCCACCCTCTCCCTCTCCCACAGAGTCCATAAGACTGTTCTATACATCAGTGTCTCTTTTGCTGTCTCGTACACAGGGTTCCTTTCCCACTTTTTGATTGGGTTGTTTGCTTGTCTCATATTGAGTTGTATAAGCTGCTTGTATATTTTGGAAATTAATTCTTTATTAGTTGTTTCCTTTGCTATTATTTTCTCCCATTCTGAGGGTTGTCTTTTCACCTTGTTTGTAGTTTCCTTTGCTGTGCAAAAGCTTTTCAGTTTAATCAGGTCCCACTTGTTTACTTTTGTTTTTATTTCCATTACTCTAGGGGTGGGTCATAGATCTTACTTTGATTTATGTCATCAAGTGTTCTGCCCACGTTCTCCTCTAAGAGTTTAATAATTTCTGGTCTTACATTTAGGCCTTTAATCCATTTTGAGCTTATCTTTTTGTATGGCATTAGGTAGTCATCTAATTCATTTTTTTAACACATAGCTGTCCAGTTTTCCCAGCACCACTTATTGAAGAGGCTGTCTTTGCCCCATTGTATATTCTTGCCTCCTTTGTCAAAAATAACGTACCCATAGGTGTGTGGGTTTATCTCTGGATTCTCTATCTTGTTTCATTGGTCTATATTTCTGTTTTTGTGCCAGTACTATACTGTCTTGATGACTGCAGATTTGTAGTATAGGCTGAAGTCAGGAAGGTTGATTCCTCCAGCTTCATTCTTCTTTCTCAAGACTGCTTTGGTTATTCGGGGTCTTTTGTGTTTCCATATGAATTGTGAAAGCTTTTGTTCTAGTTCTGTGAAAAAGAAAACCATTGATAATTTGATAGAGATTGCATTGAATCTGAAGATTGCATTTTGGTAGTATAGTCATTTTCACAATATTGATTCGTCCCACCCAGGAACATGGCATATCTCTCCATTTCTTTATGTCATCTTTGATTTCTTGCATTAGTGTCTTATAATTTTCTGTATACAGTTCTTTTGTCTCCTTAGGTAAGCTTATTCCTAGATATTTAATTCTTTTTATTGTAATGGTGAATGGGATTGATTCCTTAATTTCTCTTTCTGATTTTTCATTGTTAGTATATAGAAATGCAAGTGATTTTTGTGTATTGATTTTGTATCCTGCAACTTTGCTAAATTCACTGATTAGCTGTAGTCATTTTCTGATACTATCGTTAGGGTTTTCTATGTACAGTACTATGCCATCTGCAAACAGTGAGAGCTTTACATCTTCTTTTCCAGTCTGGATTCCTTTTATTTCTTTTTCTTCTCTGATTGCTGTAGCCAGGACTTTGTGAACTTTGTGGAATAATAGTGGTGAAAGTGGACATCCTTGTCTTGTTCCTGATCTTAGGGGGAATGCTTTCAGTTTTTTGCCATTGAGAATAATGTTTGCTGTGGGCTTTTCATATATGGCCTTTATTATGTTGAGGTAGGTTCCTTCTACGCCCATATTTTGAAGCGTTTTTATAATAAATGGATGCTGGATTTTGTCAAAGGCTTTTTTGGCATCTATTGAGATGATATGGTTTTTATCTTTCAATTTGTTGATATGGTGTATCACATTGATTGATTTGTGTATATTGAAGAATCTTTGCGTCCCTGAAACAAACTCGACTTGATCATGGTGTATGAGCTTTTTAATGTGTTGTTGGATTCTGTTTGCTAGAATTTTGTTGAGGATTTTTTAATCTATGTTCATCAGTGATATTGGCCTGTAATTTTCTTTTTCATGTTGTCTTTTTCTGGTTTTGGTATCAGGGTGATTGTGGCCTTGTAGAATGAGTTTGAAAGTGTTCCTTCCTCTGCAATTTTTTGGAAGGGTCTCTTCTTTGAATGTTTGATAGAATTCTTCTGTGATGCCATCTGGCCCTGGGCTTTTGTTTTGGGGGAGATTTTTGATCACTGTTTCAATTTCAGTGTTTTTAATTGGGTTGTTCATAATTTCTATTTCTTCCTGGTTCAGTCTTGGGAGGCTGATCTTTTCTGAGTATTTGTCCATTTCCTCTAGGTTGTCCATTTTATTAGCATATAGTTGCTCATAATATTCTCTTATGATCCTTTGTATTTCTGTGTTGTCTGTTGTAACCTCTCCTTTTTCATTTCTAATTTTATTGATTTGATTTTTCTCCCTATTTTTCTTGATGAGTCTGGCTAGTGGTTTGTCAACTTTGTTAATCTTCTCAAAGAACCAGCTTTTAGTTTTATTCATCTTTGCTATTGTTTATTTCATTTCTTTTCCTTTATTTCTGCTCTGATTTTTATGATCTCCTTCCTTCTGCTGACTTTGGGGGGTTTTTTGTTCTTCTTTTTCCAGCTGCTTTGGATGTAGAGTTAGGCTGTCTATTCAATGTTTTTCTTGCTTCTTGAGGTATGAATGTACCACTATAAACCTCCCTCTTGGAACTGCTTTTGCTGAGTCCCATAGGCTTTAGGTCATCGTGTTTTCATTGTCATTTGTTTCTAGGAATCTTTTGATTTCTTTTTTTTTTTCTTCAGTAACCTCTTTGTTATTTAGTAATGTATTGTTTAATATCCATGAGTTTGTGTTTTTTTGCTATATTTTCCCTGTAGTTGATATCTAGTCTCATAGCTTTGTGGTCAGAGAAGATACTTGATACAATTTCAATTTCTTAAATTTACTGAGGCCTGATTTGTAGCCCAAGATGTGGTCTATCCTGGAGAATGTTCAACGTGCACTTGAGAAGAAAGTGTATTCTTCTGCATTTGGATGGAAAGTCCTAAAGATATCAATTAGTTCCATTTGGTCTAATGTTTCATTTAAGATTTGTGTTTCCTTATTGATTCTCTGTTTTGATGATTTGTCCATTGATGACAATGGGGTGTTAAAGTCCCCTGCTATTATTGTGTTGCTGTCGATTTCTCCTCTTATGCCTGTTAGTGTTTGTCTTATGTATTGAGGTGCTCCTATGTTGGGTTCATAGACATTCGCAGTTGTTAAGTCTTCTTGGATTTGTAGTGTCCTTCTTTGTCTCTTATGATATTCTTTATTTTAAAGTCTATTTTGTCTGAAATAAGGATTGCCACCCCAGCTTTCTTTTGGTTTCCATTCACATGGAATATCTTTTTCCATCCTTTTACTTTCAGTCTCTATGTGTCTCTAGGTCTGAAGTGGGCCTCCTGTAGGCAGCACATATATGGGTCCTGTTTTTGTATCCATTCAGTCAGTCTGTATCTTTTGGTTGGTGCATTAATCTATTTACATTTAAGGTAATTATTGATACATAGTTCCTATTGGCATTTTCTTGATTGTTTTGAGTTTGTTTTTGTAGGTCTTTCCTTTCTCTTGTGTTTACTGGCTATGTAAGTCTCTAGTATTTGTTGCAAGGCTGATTTGGTGGTGCTGAATTCTGTTAATTTCTGCTTGTCAATAAAGCTTTCGATTTCTCCATCAATTCTGAATGAAATCTTTGCCAGGTATAGCAATCATGGTTGTAGGTTTTTCTCTTTCAGTATGTTAAATATATCCTGCCATTCCCTTCTGGCCTATAGAGTTTCTCTGAAAGATCTGCTGTTAATCGTATGGGTTTTCTATTGTATGTTACCTGTTGCTTTTCCCTTGCTGCTTTTAATATCCTTTCTTTGTGCTTTATCTCTGTTAGCTTGATTAATGTGTGTCTTGATGTGTTTCTTCTTTGGTTTAACCTGTAAGGGACTCTCTGGATGTCTCTGCTTTTTGATACACTTTCTAGGTATGTCATAGCTTTCCTTCCAAGTAGCAAGCATCTTTTAATTTCCTGAGTGCAGTCACCATCTGCACTAATTTTGAAGCCCAAGAAAATAAAATCTGTCACTGTTTCCATTTTTCGCCATCTATTTGCCATGAAGTGATGAGACTGTATGCCATGATCTTAGTTATTTGAATGTTGAGTTTTAAGTCAGCTTTTTCACTCTCCTCTTTCACTTTCCTCAAGAGGCTCTTTAGTTCCTCTTCTCTTTCTTCCATAAGGGTGGTGTCATTTGTATATCTGAGGTTATTGGTATTTCTCCTGGCAACCCTGATTTCAGCTTGTGATTCATCCAGGCTGGCATTTCACATGTTGTACTCTGCATATAACTTAAATAAGCAGGGTGACAATATACAGCCTTGACATACTTTCCTGATTTGGAACCAGTCCGTTGTCCCATGTCCAGTTCTAACTGTTGCTTCTTGACCTGCATACAGGTTTCTCAGGAGGCAGGTAAGGTGGTCTAGTATTCTCATCTCTTTAAGAATTTTCCACAGTTTTCTATGAGAGTTGGAATAATATCTAGCATCTTTGTTACTGTTTTCCATTTGTTGTCCTTGTTCTTAGTTTCTCTGTTTGTCTTCCATTATTTTTCTGCCTTTTGTATTGTACTGCTGCTGCTGCTAAGTCACTTCAGTCTTGTCCAACTCTGTGCGACCCTGTAGATGGCAGCCACCAGGCTCTGCCATCCCTGGGATTCTCCAGGCAAGAACACTGGAGTGGGTTGCCATTTCCTTCTCCAATGCATGAAAGTGAAAAGTGAAAGTGAAGTCGCTCAGTCGTGTTCAACTCTTAGTGACCCCATGGACTGCAGCCTACCAGGCTCCTCCGCCCATGGGATTTTCCAGGCAAGAGTACTGGAGTGGATTGCCATTGCCTTCTCCGTTTGTACAGATGGGTCTTATTCACTTTGATAATCTCATCCTTTCATTGTTAGTGGTTGCTTTAGAGTTTGAAATATACATCTACAACTAATTCAAGTACACTTTCATCAAATAATATTATACACTTCTCAGGTAGTGTGGGTACCTTATATTACCAGTTCTTCCCTCTCATCCCTTATGATGTCTCTTATTACTGTACTTACCCATAAGCTATAATCACCCAGTATATTCATTTGGAAAGGTTTTATTGACATATGTTCAAAATCACTAATTCCTTCCTTAGCTATGTCTAGTCTAGTGATGAATTCACCAAAGGCATTCCTCATTTTTGGTAAAGTGTTTGCAATTTCTAGCATTTCCTTTTGTGTCTTTCTTAGAGTTTCCATCTCTCTGCTTACATTGCCAACTGGTTTCTGCATTTACCCAATTTTCTATTACAGTCCTTAGAATGTTAATTATCATTATTTTAAATTAGCACTGATAATTTCAAAATCTCTGCCATATCTGTGTCTGGTTCTGATGCTTGGACTGATTCTTCAGACAGTTTTTTTTATTTGTTTTGCCTTTTAGCATAGCTTGTAATTATCTTGTTGTTGTTGAATGTCAAACATGATGTATCAGGAAAGGAAATAAGGTAAACAGGCGTTTAGTATGAGGTTTTTGTGTTTATCTGGCTAGGAGTTAGGTTGTGTTTACTGTTTGCTGTAACTATAGGTATGGGAGGCTAAGATTTGTTCTAAAGTCCTTTTCTTTCCCTGTTTTCCCTGTTATTTTTGAGTTTCCCTAGAAGCTCCTTCTTAACTATAGCAAAAGTCTTGCAGTTCCTTCAGATGTAATTTCCTGTTTACATACAGAAGCCCTGTTGAGGAGAAGGCAATGGCACCCCACTCCAGTACTCTTGCCTGGAAAATCCCATGGATGGAGGAGCTTAGTAGGCTGCAGTTCATGGGGTTGCTAAAAGTCGGACACAGATGAGCAACTTCACTTTCACTTTCATGCATTGGAGAAGGAAATGGCAACCCATTCCAGTGTTCTTGCCTGGAGAATCCCAGGGATGGTGGAACCTCGTGGGCTGCCGTCTATGGGGTCGCACAGAATCAGACATGACTGAAGTGACTTATCGGCAGCCCTGTTGATATTGTGGAAAGACATGGAAGGAAGAGGAGCCTGGCAGGCTGCAGTCCGTGGGTTCAAATGTCAGAGTCCAGCTCTAGCAACCAGGGAATCAGCCTGAAGAGATGAGCGGTATCGGCAGATAATGATGTAGCCTCTGACTCAAGGTGTGGGACTGCATGTTTATTTCAAGCATCAGGTCTTCTTTTATACTTTGACAAAAGCATTAGGTCAGAGGTTTTACATTTTTAGCTCCCCCTCACTCAGATTTATTGTCTCTTTGTTGTCTTTTAAACAGAGTTCCTGTTTCAGTGATTCTCTCTGAATCATGTTTATTTGTAATTACATTGTAACTCATGTTTATGTCTGGGCTGCATACCACATTCCTCAGTTTATTTTTTATCTTTTTTAAATTTTGTTTGTCCCTAGTATCTTTAAGCTCACTATCTCCTAAAAAGGCTTCTAGCTATTCTTAATTATTCCTAAACCCTAAGCTCAGCAAACTTTCTTTGCCATAAACATTCCCCTCACAAACAGGTCTCAGATAACAATCGTTTTCATGGCCTCAAGCTGCAGCCTATGTGTTCATCCTGGAACATTATTTTTAAAGATCTTTGAACAAATGTCAATGGTTACTTTATAGATTATTTTCTGGGCACAACTGCAGAAGGCTTTGTGTTTTCTCGTGTTTTTCTCAAGAACAATAAGCACCTTAACATTCTTTTCAGCCAACTCAACTGAAGAAAGGAAAGAACAAGTCAGAATCACAAGACCTAACTCCTTCATCCCGGGACCATGCCTGCAGGATGAGGAGAGGGGGTTGGGGCCGTGCTTCTATTTTGTCAGTAATGCCTAATGCAGCTCCTGACATTCAAAGATCTTTCTCATCAGAAGATCTTTATGCGTGCGTGCTAAGTTGCTTCAGTCATGTCCGACTCTGCGACCCCATGGACTGCAGCCTGCCAAGCTCCTCTGTCCATGAGATTTCCCAGGCAAAAAATACTGGAGTGGGTTGTCATTTCCTCCTCCAGGGTATCTCACAGACTCAATATATTTTGGCTTAACTTGGCCATTTAATGACTTTTTTCTTTCTGTTTTCTCCATTCTTCATTCCTCATTTTTTCTTACTTCTCAGTGAGGTATTTGAACATTCTTAAGAATTCTCTCCTGATAAATGTGTAGTGTTTTTTAATACATTTTCTGTATCGTTTTCTTAGCAGTGTCCTAGATACTATATATAGATATATACACACACACACACATAACACACACACATGCACACACATACATCACAGTGAACTGGTTTAAACATTTATCCAATTTGAGTTAAGTATGGAACATGACTTCCACTTAGGTTCCTTGATCCTCACCATTAAAAAAGCATTTTTTCAAAGTGTGTCCTCTACTTCTGTTTAGCATCAAGCAGCTGGTGTTACAATTTTTGCTTCAGCTTCAAATATGATTTAAGAAACTCATGAGAAGTAGGAAATCTGTTATATTTACCTCTATATTTACACATTCTAATTTTCTTTCCTTTCTGAAATTCCAAGTCTCCTTCTGTTATCATTACTTTTTCTGATTAGAGAAGTTACTTCATTCTTTTTTTTTTAATTGAAGGATAATTGCTTTACAGAATTTTGCTGTTTTCTGTCAAACCTCAACATGAATCAACCATAGGTATACATATATCCCCTCCCTTTTGAACCTCCCTCCCATCTCCCTCCCCATTCCACCCCTCTAGGTTGATACAGAGCCCCTGTTTGAGTTTCCTGAGCCATATGGCAAATTCCCGTTGGCTATCTATTTTACATATGGTAATATAAGTTTCCATGTTACTTTTTCCATACATCTCACCCTCTCTCCATGTCTGTAAGTCTATTCTCTATGTCTATTTCCCCACCACTGCCCTGTAAATAAATTCTTCAGTACTATCTTTCAAGATTCTGTACATGTGCGTTAGAATATGACATTTCTCTTTCTCTTTCTGACTCACTTCACTCTGTATAATAGGTTTAGGTTCATCCACCTCATCAGAACTGACTCAAATGCATTCCTTTTAATGGCTGAGTGATATTCCCTTGTGTATATGTACCACAAAGTCTTTATCCATTCATCTGTCCATGGACATCTAGGTTGCTTCCATGTTCCAGCTATTGTAAATAGTGCTGCAATGAACAGTGGGATACATGTGCCTTTTTCAATTTTGGTTTCCTTAGGGTATATGCCTAGGAGTGGGATTTATGGATCATATGCTGGTTTTACTTCTCATTTTTTAAGGAATCTCCATACCATCTTCCATAGTGGCTGTATCAATTTATATTCCCACAAACAGTGCAAGAGAGTTCCATTTTCTCTACACCCTCTCCAGCATTTATTGTTTGTAGACTTTTTGATGAGGGCCATTCTGACTGGCCATTCTGCTTCCTTGACTATGCCAAAGCCTTTGACTGTGTAGATCACAACAAACTGTGGAAAATTCTTCAAGAGATGGGAATACCAGACCACCTGACCTACCTCCTGAGAAATCTGTAAGCAGGTCAAGAAGCAACAGTTAGAACCGGACATGGAACAATGGACTGGTTCCAAATAGGGAAAGGAGTACAACAAGGCTGTATATTGTTACCCTGCTTATTTAACTTATATGCAGAGTACATCATGAGAAATACTGGAGTGGAGGAAGCACAAGCTGGAATGAAGATTGCCGGGAGAAATATCAATAACCTCAGATATGCAGATGACACCACACTTATGGCAGAAAGTGAAGAAGAACTAAAGAGCCTCTTGATGAAAGTGAAAGAGGAGAGTGAAAATGTTGGCTTAAAACTCAACATTCAGAAAACTAATATCACGGCATCTGGTCCCATCACTTCATGGGAAATAGATGGGGAAACAGCGGAAACAGTGTCAGACTTTATTTTTTGGGGCTCCAAAATCACTGCAGATGATGACTGCAGCCATGAAATTAAAAGACACTTACTCCTTGGAAGGAAAGTTATGACCAACCTAGATAGCATATTCAAAAGCAGAGACATTACTTTGCCAACAAAGGTCCATCTAGTCAAGGCTATGGTTTTTCCTGTGGTCATGTATGGATGTGAGAGTTGGACTGTGAAGAAGGCTGAGTGCCAAAGAATTGATGCTTTTGAACTGTGGTGTAGGAGAGACTCTTGAGAGTCCCTTGGACTATAAGGAGATCCAACCAGTCCATTCTGAAGGATATCAGCCCTGGGATTTCTTTGGAAGGAATGATGCTAAAGCTGAAACTCCAGTACTTTGGCCACCTCATGCGAAGAGTTGACTCATTGGAAAAGACTCTGATGCTGGGAGGGATTAGGGGCAGGAGGAGAAGGGGACGACAGAGGATGAGATGGCTGGATGGCATCACTGACTCGATGGACGAGAGTCTGGCTGAACTCCGGGAGTTGGTGATGGACAGGGAGGCCTGGCGTGCTGTGATTCATGGGTTCGCAAAGAGTCGGACACAACTGAGTGACTGAACTGAATAATGAGCAATGTTGAGCATCTTTTCATCTGTTTGTTAGCCATCTGTATGTCTTCTTTGGAGAAATATCTGTTTATGTCCCTTTCCCACTTTTCAATTGGGTTGTTTGTTTTTCTGGTATTGAATTGTATGAGCTGCTTGTATATTTTGGAAATTAATCCTTTGCCAGTTGTTTCATTTGTTATTTTTTTTCCCATTCTGAGCATTGTCTTTTCATCTTGTTTGTAGTTTCCTTTTCTGTGCATAACTTTTAGGTTTAATCAGGTCCCACTTGTTTACTTTTGCTTTTATTTCCATTACTCTAGGAGGTGGGTCATAGAGGATCTTGCTTTGATTTAGTCATTGAGTGTTCTGCCTATGTTTTCCTGTAAGAGTTTTATAGTTTCTAGTCTTACATTTAGGCCTTTAATCCAGTTTGATTTTGTCTTTGTGTATAGTGTTAGGAAGTGTTCTAATTTCATTCTTTTACATGTAGCTGTCCAGTTTTCCCAGCACCACTTATTGAAGAGGCTGTCTTTGCCCCTTTGTATATTCTTGCCTCCTTTGTCAAAAATAAGGTACCCATAGGTGCATGGGCTTTTTTCTGGGCTTTCTATCTTGTTCCATTGGTCTATATTTCTGTTTTTGTGCCAGTACCACACTCCCTTGATGACTGTAGCTTTGTAGTATAATCTAAAGTCAGGAAGGTTGATTCCTCCACCTCCATTCTTCTTAGTCAAGACTGCTTTGGCTATTTGGGGTCTTTTGTGTTTCTATATGAATTGTGAAATTTTTGTTCTAGTTCTGTGAAAAATGCCATTGGTAATTTGATAGGACTTAGACCATTCTTTCAGAGAAGGCAATGGCACCCCACTCCAGTACTCTTGCCTGGAAAATCCTATGGACGGAGGAGCCTGGTAGGCTGCAGTCCATGGGGTCGCTAAGAGTGAGATACGACTGAGTGACTTCACTTTCACTTTTCACTTTCATGCATTGGAGAAGGAAATGGCAACCCACTCCAGTGTTCTTGCCTGGAGAATCCCAGGGACACTGGAGCCTGGTGGCTGCCGTCTATGGGGTTGCACAGAGTCAGACATGAATGAAGCGACTTAGCAGCAGCAGCAGCAGAAGCAGACCATTCTTTAATAGGAAGTTTACTAGCAAATAATTATCTTAGTTTCCCTTTTGTCTCAGAATGTCTTTATTGATCCTCCATTGCCAAAGGATATTTCTGTCAGATATAAAACTTGCTGTTAACAATTTAATTCAGTGCTCAAAAAATATTCTGCCACTCTTTAACCCATATTTTCAGATGAGAAATCTGCTGTTATCCTGATCAGTGCTTCCCTATAAGAAATACAGCATTTCTCTCTGGCTGCTTTCAAGATACATTTCTTGTCTTTTGTGTTCAGAAGTTTAATTATGATATGTCATGGCATAGACTTCTTTGGGCTTATCTTAGACTTGTTTAGTTTCTTGTATCTGTAGGTTTGTTTCTTTTTGTAAATTTGGTTTGTTTTTAGCTATTAATCCTTGGAATAACATTTCAGTCTAACTATCTCTCTCCTCTCCTTTTGGAAGTCTGATGATACATATGTTCTCTTTTGCTATTGTCCCATAGGCCCCTGAGACTCTACTCAATTTTTTTTTTCAATCTATTTTCTCTTTGATGTTCCGATTGGGTAAATTCTACTGATCTGTACTCTGGTTTACTTATTCTATCTATTTTCTCTACTATTGAGCCATTGAGTGAATTCTTCATTTTGATTATTGTGTTTTTAGCTCTATCATCACCGTTTATTTTTTGTTATAGCTCATTTTTCTGTGGTGAGTTTTTTATGAAAATTCATTAAATCATCTTTGTGATGGTGCTTTAAAATTTTTGCCAGATAATTCCAATATCTGATTCCTTTTGATGCTGACATTTATTAATTTTCTTTTCTCATTCAGGTTTTATTTTTCTGGTTCTTACTATGCTTAGTGACTTTTTATTATACCTTCAACATTTTGGAAATTGTATTATGAGACTAGAGATCCTATTTAATCTTTATTTTATCAGGCAGTCCACCTGTTGAGGTGTAGCTCCCATACCAGGTGGAGTATATGTTATGTTTCCTGCTGGGTTCTGCAAACACTACCTCAGCAAAAGTAGGGCAATGACTCACACTATCTCACTGAAGATAGGTGGGATGGAACATAATCTCCTCCATCAGTCCTGCTGACCCCTTCCTGGTGAAACTAGGATTCTGGCAGGTGGGTATAGAGACTCAACTTCCAGTGAGAGAACAGAAATGCTATCTAGCCTTTCTTTTTACCACATCATTCAGTCTCACTGTTACTGGGTAAGTATGTAAGCTCAACTTGGCACTGGCCTTGTTGACACCAGAGGTAGCTGGAAAGCTGGGTGCTTACTAGGCTTGACTCACACCATTTATTAATACTTAGCCTCATTGATCTCAGATAAGGTGGAGGCTTAGTTTCTCACTGAGCCCTTTGACATTGGACAGTGGGTATAGGCCCACCTCCCATCACTTCATTAAATCTCATTTCTGCTAGGTACAACTAGAGGCTCAGCTCACCTCTGAACCCCACTGAAACTACCCTGTTGAAGGAACCTGAACACTGCTTAATTCTGTCAGATGGGGAATAAAAGACTGGCTCCCCACTCATCTCCGCCAATAGAACCTTGGTAAGGGAATCAGAGCACCACCTGCTTCCATCTGGCAGGGGATGGACAATCAGCTCCCCACTTAGTCCAATCATTACTATCTCTATAGGAGAAATCAGATAACTGGTGTCTACTTCAGATCCCCACTTAGCTTGCTAACACCACCTAGTGGAGAAATCAGAGTGCCACTTACTTGCGCCAAGAGGACTACCACTGAAACATGGGGGATAAGGCATACTTTTTTCCCTTGATGTTTGTCTGGTATATGATGGGTCTTGCCAGAAAGGTTTTTTGTTCTTAGGAAATCCTGTTTCTAGTACTTTGGCTAGACAGTGGGAATTTGTTTTGTCTTTGCCTGTTGGTAGTTTTGGGTTGGAGGCCTCTGCCATATCCTGTCAAGAATATATGGGAGACAAGGAAACCCAGGAAACACATCACTGTGTCTCTTCTCAAGTCAAGTTACCTATACTGTCAGCCTTTTTTTTTTTTTAACCTTTCAAAGTCTATGATCATTTGCTATTTTAAGCCATGACTTTGTACTTGTAAGAGGGAGAACCTGGAAGGAATGGGGTAGAACCAGAAGTCTCCCCAAAAATAATTTAAAGAAGACAATATTTTCTGTTTGTTCCTTACTAGAATTTTATTTAAAATAGGAATTGAATATTTTACCAAAATTTTTTCCTTCATGTATTATGGAGATTGATTTGTGTTTTGACCTTTGATCTACTGACTAGGGTTAGGATGGACATTTAGGAAAACTTCACATGATGGCCCAAACATTTTTTTCCCTATGCAGAAGGCAAGACAGTTTATTGATCACCAACCTTTTAAATTTAAAAACAGACTTTGAAATTCACCAGTTTTGTTAAGAACCTGTAGTGAGTACTAAAGGCTTTGATATTTGATGTTATTAAGATATGTAACTGAAGGCTAGAAGGTACTGAGTCTTCCAGTGAAGCTGCAGTCTTCTCAAAAAGAAGTATATAAAACTTTACTGGTAACCATTTTAATACTTATATGTGTGATATATTAGTATGAGAGCAGCTGCTCAGCCAAGTGGCTCCCAATATTTTGTTTCAGCTGACATCAACATGCTGTTCCTCTATATGTCATTTGACAACTGCTTAAAGCCTTCTATATTTCTCAGTGTTCCAGAAATATTTAAATATTATGATCAAGGCAGTATTCAGCCTTTAATCGGTTCCTAGACAATGGTCATATGTTGAAGCATCAAAAGCTTATCCTAATATCCTATATGTGCAAAATTACAAGACAGAATTTAATTCTTGGATATAAATCATGTACCATAGACAGACCAAAAGTGATCGGCTATATACATGGAGTAAAACTATGCCTTTAAAATCATGTATTAAGTAATTAAAATTAAACAGAAGGTATGAAAACTTGATTTCTAATATTACTTTTCAGGGATTTTTCAGAAACAAAAGAATTAAGTATAGATCCATGTGTCGGTATGGATGAATCTCAAAAATAGTATCCTGAGTAAAGAGAAGCAAGACACAAGAAGTATACATTGTATAATTTCATTTACATGAAATTCTAGAATGGACAAAACTAATAATCCATGGTGACAGAAAACAGATCATAGTTGTGGGGACATTCACTGAGATGGGACATAAGGGAGATTTCTGTGGTGATGAGGCTGTTCTGGGTCTTAATAATGGTATGGGTTAATACAAGTTTATGCATTTGTCAAAACTGAACAGTACACCCAGAGTATTTAGCTGTATTTAAATTGTATTCCAAAAAGTCAAGATCTATCTATATCTATCTCTCTATATATATATGATTAAAAGACTTAGAAAGTATACTGGCTAAATAAGTTTTATACTCTCCGAAATTAAATAAAAATCTTAGCAATATAGGGCAAAGCAGGGAGGAAAATGTGAAGAGAGAAAACAAGAGAACCAGATGTAGTGGAGGAAGGGAGGGCTGTGTCCTTCCCTTCAGATGCTATACAGAATCCTGCTGTAAGTGAGTATGTGAGACAGTATAACGAATCCTGGGTAAAGACGAGGGAGAAGGCAAGTCTTTAGGAAAAGCTCTTCAAATCATTAAAAGTGCAGTTGTTATTGTGTGCCTATACTGGAGAGGGCCAGGGAGTCCTGGCATACTGCAACCCGTGGAGTTGCGAAGAGTCAGACACGACTTGGTGACTGAACAACAATAGACAAAATCCACTGAATTTCCTGTAGGATGGCATCCGAAAGTCCTAGAGAGTTAGAGAGGAGCCATGAAGAGAAATAGTTAATGAACCTGTGAAAGATCTACAGGTGATACTAATGATCACTAAATAAGAGGAATGTACAGCTATATAGTTTGATTTTAGCAGATATCAACATGCCAGGCATAGGCCTGAGAACTAGACAGGAAAAGTCACATTACAGAGGATGTCAGTTTAGGATATAACCAAATTAAACATAACAAGTAGATACACCTACTTTATGGAAACTTTTAAATATTTGTTTAAGCTTCCTTCCAGCTTTACATCTACCTTGAGGAGGGGGAGAAGGTAAAACCTATGAATTTCTTAAGAAAAATCTTAAAGGTAACAAACTTTACTGGTTGTGACCAAATAAAACTTTCTAGGACATAGATAATTTTTCTGTTACTAGATAAAATTTTCTGGGCACTTGAGACAGAGAATACATTTAGTCAAATAAAAAGCAAAGCTTCTTTTACTGTATGTACTTGTTTTAAACTTAGAGAAAATTTGCAAAAGTAGTACAGAGAGAGTTCTCTTCTATAGCTCACCTTGCTTTCCCTGTTGTTATAACCATAGTTTGATTATAAAGAACAAAAATTTAACATTGATACAATATTATTAACTAAATGACAGAATCTATTCAAAAGTCACTGATTTTTTCCCACTAAGTTGTGATGGCAATGTGGGATCCTGGATAGGATCCTGGAACAGAAAAAAGACATTAGTGGGAAAAAAAATCAGTGAATTTTGAATAAAGTCTGTCGTTTAGTTAATAATATTGTATCAATGTTAAATTTTACTCATTAGGTAACTACAGACATTCTTCCTTTCTGCAACACCTTTAAACTGAATTGAAAATTTGGGCTGCCTGTTATGAACATTTTCACTGATCATTATATGTGTACAAACGCCTCCCAGTCTTTATGTGATAAATACTAGGGGAGGAGCAGATTGCATGGTGATTTCTTCTGTTTCAATGAAACCTTGCATTTGGTTTCACTGTAGCAAACTCTCTAGGAGGCATACCTTCTACTTCAATGATTTGTTTATTTTTTTCTTGAAAAGTCTTCTATGTATTTCTATAGGTAGTTACAAATTTTTTGATGCTATGGCAACAAGTTTTTCCTTTGAAACAATCAAACCTTATTTTGCTCATGATGCTGATATGTCACTGCACTAACTCATTTCTCCTGAATTGCAAAATGTTTTGGCCATATATGTTGCTTAGATCTGCTGCTGCTGCTGCTGCTAAGTCACTTCATTCGTGTCTGACTCTGTGCGACTCCATAGATAGCAGCCCATCAGGCTCCACCATCCCTGGGATTCTCCAGGCAAGAACACTGGAGCGGGTTGCCATTTCCTTCTCCAATGCATGAAAGTGAAAAGTGAAAGTGAAGTTGCTCAGTCGTGTCCGACTCTTAGCGACCCCTTGGACTGCAGCCTATCAGGCTCCTCCATCCATGGGATTTTCCAGGCAAGATTACTGGTGGGGTGCCATTGCCTTTTCCTGAGGCATGAGATTTCACTGCATCTGATTACAAATCTGTGCAACAAAAAGTGTTTTGACCTGCTAAATCACCCCATCCCTATTCAAATTACCATTAATCATATTAATCCTCCTTCTGAACTATTTGATGGTAGAGCTTAGCTGATGTCTATGTCTGAGGAGGTCACTAGTTAAAGTGTGAAAGTGAAAGTGTTAGTCAGTTGTCTCCAACTCTTTGCCATCCCACAGACTGTAGCCCATCAGGCTCCTCTGTCCATGGAATTCTCCAGGCAAGAACACTGGAGTGCGTAGCCATTTCCTTCAGGGGATCTTCCCAACCCAGGGATCAAACCCCATTGCAGGCAATCTTTACTGTCTGAGCCACCAGGGAAACTGAGGCAGTCATTTAGATATTAGTGAATTTGGAAACATGTTGTGACTACACTCATTTGGGGAAAGAAAGATCATTAAAACAGAACTTCACAGTCAAATTGTCACAAATTTTCTCCTTGAAAATATTTTTCTAACCAGTTTATGGAGAAGGTGGCATAAGTTCCACTTATCTTGAGCTTTTGATTCTCTCTAACACTCTTACTATACTTCTTCCAGGCCTTGACTATATGATAATATCTAAGGTAATGAAAGGTAGCAAAACATGCTATCATATGCTGCTTGGTATATTGATTATTTTGAGCTGAAGGCACTTAAAAACAGCAATTGCAGGGAGAGGCTTTCTTTGAACTCCCCTTATCTGCCTAAAATTCTTCTAAAGGATTTCAATTATCATAAATCCCCTCCCTAGGAGTTTCATCAACTAGAGAGGACTGACTTTTCTCTAAGGAGAAACTAAAACTCCATACCACACCCAGACAAACTTTGTCACACACTATCATATTTCACACATATTCTTTTAAGGTCCCATTCATCATCCCTAAAAATTATTTTATCTCCCCTAAGAAGCCTACCATCGCCATCCCCTTTCCCTAGTAAGGTGGTTTTTGATCCTGAATTCTAAAGCCACCTCTTTTGTTAACCCATCTTTGATTATTGGATTCTCAGCTAAGAATTTAGAAGGGTAGAGAGAAAATTATTTTGTCTTCCCTACAATCAGTAAAGAATCCACCTGCAATGCAGGAGACCTGGGTTTGATCCCTGGGTAGGGAAGATTCCCTGGAGGAGGAAATGGCAACACTCCAGTATTCTTGCCTGGAAATCCCATGGACTGAGGAGCCTAGTGGGCTACAGTCCATGAAGTCATGAGAGTTGGACGCAATTTAGCAACTAAACCACCACCACCACCACCACCACCACCACCACAGTAATAATGGCAGCTGTGTTAATACTACAGAAACTGATATCTAAGAAGCACAACTAAAATGTTAGCAAATTATTTCTTGGAGGTATTCAAAATAAATGCAAAATATAACTGTATAAATGGCAGGTATCAGCTGAAGTCATCTTTACCAAATACGTACGGGAAGTCTTTGTATTAATGTTTGCTTGAGGTTGCTTCTTCTGTGTGACTTACTAAAACAGATAAATTACTATTAATAGATTTTTCAGTTTGCTATCACTGTTGAACCATAAGATCCCATGAGAGTCCAAGTATATTTTTCATACTAAAAATGAGGTACACTGCATGGTAACAGAACACTTCTGATTATACTAACAGCCTTTGAAAGAGATTTGATATCTTGCTATTTTTTACATATTTATGTTCTAATGGACCAAGAAAAATTGAGTAATCAATACAATATTAAAAAGCCATGAAAAAAGAGAAACACACTGCATATCCTAAAATAATATCACTTTCCCCAAAGCAAGATCACTTTGGGTACCTAATATAATTTATGAATAGTGTTTTTAAACTAAATGTTGTATTTAGTTAATTTCATCATCTTTCTAATCTCTTTCCCAATTAGCTACAACTTCATTTTTTTGTTCAGGTATAAATTTTGCATGTTGTCAGTCTCTTTCCATGAGATTATGCATATCAGAAGCTGTGCCATTAAGGAAATAAAGTTCTATATTTTCTAAGTATGGCACTTTTTTGGGGGGGCACACCACACCATACTACACCACACAGCTTGGTGGATCTTATCTTCCCACCGAGGGAGATGCCCCTTGTAGTGGAAGTGCAGAGTTCTAAGCACTGGACCGCTAGGAAATTCCCCATGGCATAGAATTATTATTTTTTTAGAAAAAGACATATAATAATTCTATGACCTTTTCTTCTGCCTGCCATGTGAGGATTTCAACAATGTTACGTAGGAACACAGATATGTGGTTTGGGAAAGAGAACCCTGAACTGCAGTTTACTTTCATCTAGCCTACAGAAAAGGTATTTCTGTAAATAGAGAACAAAGGCAAGGTTTAATTTTTTAAACCAATTTTGTTTTCTTCAGGTACTCATTTAAATATGTTGATAGTGAAGTGGTACTTTCGTAGTGCAAACATTTTTCTCCCTACTCCTCTCCCTTCCCTTTCCTATCTTTATTCACAATCCTGACAAAAAAGGAATAGTTTATAGGAGCTGATGTTTTATTTACCTTTCTATAGCCACACAAGAATAACAGAATATTTCATATATCTCATTTTACAAACAAATTTACTTACTTATCTTGTGCTCTACTTTAAACTTCTATAGAGTAGTATCTTAAACCAAATATGTAGACCCATGATACTAATAGAATAACCTAAAGTACAGATAAATGTATTCTTTTAAGAAACATAAGCAAAGAAATGCAATCAATTAGTGTTAAGGCTTCAAGTAGTCATCTTTGGGATGTTGATATAATTCAAACACTCTGGGAACTTTTAAAACATTGCTTTCAGTAATTTTATGTGGCATGTTTATAAAAATGTATATTTTGTAGCTTATTTTTCCTTAATCAAAAACAGTATTAGTTAATTGGGGCATCAAATTTACTGGTTTGACAAAGTTTTAAATGAATTTTTACTATCAAAATTATTCTTGTAGAAAAAAGTTTGTCAGTTTTGAAGGTATTTAGAAAACTGTGCTACAAATTCTATGCAATTTGAATGATAACATTAGCTTACATTTGTAAGTTTACAGTGATTGTGAACACATTTTTTAATTTGAGCCTCATGACAATTCTAAGAACATGAATTCCTATATTGCAGAAGAAAATACTGAGGATTAGTGGGGTCATGTGATTTGCCCAATATTACAGAGCCTTGAACTTAAAAGTTTAGACAGCAGGCTCAACTCTTCTCACTCCTAATTTAGCACTCTTTCTAAGTATATCATATCATTTTGCAATTCTACATGTTCTGGGAAGTTTATTTTTCTTATAATTTTATATGAAATTTATTTTCATATAAGTTATAATAATATAATTTATAGTTGCTCTATAATTTTGATGAAGACATATACTTCAATGAAAATTAAGGTTTGCTGCTAAAAACATCCTTAACTTTGCCTTTTGAATTTATACATTTAGGTTAATACATAAGCATATGTAAAGCCTCAAATCATTATTTCAAAATTTCTGGACATCTGGTACCATAAGAGTCATTGCATCAGAACAACCAATCCTTGATAATAATTAAAAAATCTGGACACATGCAAAGGAAAATAAATAATAATGTACACCTTTCACTGGATGGCTATAATCTGCCATGAAATAAACCACAAAATAAAACTGTTTTCATAGAATATTAAAAGTAGCCACATGCCAATGGAAAAAAGCTTGGTAATTATGTCTTCAAACAGGACTTTTGCAAAAAGTTATTTGCTTAGGAAGCAAGAAAATGCTGTCAAATTCTCATTATCAACTGATTTCTGTTTCTTCTATCACATTCCAAATCCCATTATCAGTGGGTTAACATAACTATGTGACACTGGAAACTGTACGTCTCTTCTAAGTAGAAAAGATACGTGGCTTCAGTCAAGTTTAGAAGTAATATATTGTTCTAAAAATAAGGTTTCTGACTTAGAAGACATATGGTGAATCTTCATGAAGTCAGTGAGAGAGGAGGAGTTGTCATGAAATGTGCTCCATTAGAATTGCCAGGGGGACAGACTGTACTTTCCCACTAACAAATGTCCCTTTTTTAATGTGACTGTCCCTATATTTTCTTATTACATGCACAATTCTTTCCAATTCTTTCACTTTTTCCCTGTGAATATGTGAAATACTTTCTCTATTGAATTTCCAGAATTCATGTTTCTATATATTTACTTATTAGAACTTAAAAGGTATATTATATTACCAATTGCATATAAAAATGGAATTTGAAAAATGCATGCTATAAAGGAGATAATTCTACTTTTGAGAGTGGAGGCTGCTTGATTTGAGAAAGGCTCTATAGAGGAATTTAGATTTCAGTAGGGCCTTTTTGGGTGAGAAGGGTACCTGAGGAAGAGTTAACAAGAGAAGTAAGTCTTCGTTTTCTGATGTGGCTAAAGCAAAGTATTCTAGGCAATGGATAGAAATAGAGGTAAAGCTAAACTGGAGCCAGCCTGTAAATGATTTCAAACACCATGCAAGTGATTTCAGTCATTATGCTCTTGTCAGTCCAGTAGAGAGTTCTGGTTTTAATTAAAATATTTTTTTTTGTTTGTTTTTTTTTAATTAATTAAAATATTTTTAAATGTTTACCAAAGTAATACACGCACAAGACTTAATAATCTAATGGTACAGAAGGACTCAAATGAGCAAACCATAGTCCTCTGCCCTACTTTTAAGTACTCCCATTTTAACTCTTGTAAGCCGATTGTCACTATTAATAGACTTATTAATTCAAGACACTACCATGGATTTTCTGCCAAGGCAGAAGAGTACTTAGCTAACTCATACCATATCTACTGCTTCATTAATTCTCCCCAATGTGATTATTTTCAGCTCCTATATTTCTTACTATTCTAAGTTCAAGGAATATATTTAATGTTTATTTCTTTTTCATCAACAGTATAAAGTAAATCTTTACTCTCTACCATGTAAAATGAGTTTCCCAGTACTTCTATTTTTTCTCTTTTACTTTTCTTCCCTCTTTGAAATCACTTTATCTGACATTAATATAGGCACTTCTGCTTATTTTTAATTAATATTTGCTCAATATATCTTTTTCCAACCTTTTACCTTCAACCTGCCTATATTGCTATATTTGGAGTTTATTGTAGACAGCATATAGTTATATCATGTTTCTTTCCCCACAAAGTTTTATTTCTTCAACAGTATACAGAATATTAAGTGGAATAATATGCTTTATGACCTGGAGAATCAGGTTGTGATATATTTTATTCAATTGTGCTAATGAGGGTTCAGCAAAAAGGATAATGAATAGGATTTTGTTTTACTTGAAATATAGTTGAATTAAAATATTGTGTTATTTACCACTATAGTTATACACAGATATACATTCTTTTTCGTATTCTTTTCCATTTTGGTTTATCATAAGATATTGAATATAGTTCCCTGTGCTATACAGTAGGACGTTATTGTTAGCTGCATCATGTTTTCTTTTTCATTGGAGGATAATTGCTTTAAAATATTGTGTTGGTTTCTACCATACATCACGTGAATCAGCCATAGGTATACATACACCCACTCCTTCTTGAACCTCCCTCCCACCTCCCACCCCTTTGGGTTGTCAGAGAGCACCAGGTTAAGCTCCCTGTGTCATAACAGCCAAGTCCCACTGGCTCTCTGGTTCATATATGGTAATGTATATGTTTCAATGCTACTTGCTCAGTTAATCCCTCCATCTCCTCCCCCCACTGTGTCCACAAGTCTGTTCTCTGTGTCTGCATCTCCACTGCTGCCCTGCAAATAGGTTCATCAGTGCCATCCTTTTAGATTTCATATATATCCAATAATATATGTGCATCATGTTTTTCAAATCCACTCTTAAGTCTGCCATTTTAATTCTTGTTTTCTGTTTGTTCTGTTTTTCACTTCTTTTTTCTTGTTTCTGTCTTCCTGTAGGTTCCTTGAATATTTTTAGAATTTCATTTTACAGATAGTTTTTGAGTATATCTGTTATATAGCCTTTTAGCGATTGCTCTAGGCAATACATTATATATACATAACTTATTACAGCCTACTGGTGTCATCATTTTACCAGTTCAATTGAAGTTTAGAAACAGTACCATTCTCTGTATGGTTTTATTCTCCCTCATTTATACTATAATGATCTTATATATGTCCTCTTTATACTGTATCGGGCATTGTTATATTTTTGCTTCAATCATCAGCCATAATTTAGAATACTCGAAGGAAAGTCTATATTATATTGTATTTACCCATGTTCTTTCTTCCTTCTGGATGTTCTACCATTCCTTTCTTATCATTTCCTTTCTGTTTAGAGAACTTCCTTTAGCCATTCTTTTAGGGTAGATCTGCTGGCAAAATTTCTTAATTTTCTTTCATCTGAGAATATGTTGATTTACACATCATTCTTGGAGGATATCTCTGATGAATATAAAATTCTGGGTTCTTTCCTTTCAGTGCTTGAAAGATGTTGTGCCACTTCTTTTTGGACTCTATGGTTTTCCTTTTTTTAAAGTATTTTTATTGTGATAAAATATACATAAAACTTATCACTTTAAGCATTTTTAATTGTAAAATTCAGTGGTATTAAGTAAATTCACAGTGTTTCACAACCAACCTCTATTCATTTCCAAAATTTACCACTTAGACAATAATTCCCCATTCTCTCCTCCCCCAGCCCCTAGTAATCACTATTCTCCTTTCTGTCTCTGTGAATTTGCTTATTCTAGGTACTTTGTGTAAGTGGAATTATACAACAGTGGTCCTTTTGTGTCTGGCTTATTTCACTTAACATAGTGTCCTTAAGGTTTATCCATGTTGTAGCATGTATCAGAACTCCAATCCTTTTTAAGGATGAATAATATTTCATTGTATGTATATACCACATTTGTTTATAAATTCATCTGTTGATGGACATTTGGAGTGTTTTCCACGTTTTAGCTATTGTGAATAACGTTGCTATGAACATTGCTGTAAAAGTTTGTTTGAGTCCCTATTTTTTTTTTTGAGTCCCTATTTTTAAAATCATTTGGATATATACCTACAAGTAGTATTGCTAAATCATATGGTGCTTGTTTTTGATTTTTTGAGGAACTGCCAAACCATTTTCCACAGTTGTTGTTGTGCAGTCGCTCAGTCATGTCCAGCTCTTTGTGACTCCAAAGACTGCAGCACACCAGGCTTCACCATCTCCCGGAGCTTGCGCAAACTCATGTCCATGGAATTGGTGATGCCATCCAACCATCTCATCCTCTGTCATCCCCTTCTCCTCCTGCCTTCAATCTTTCCCAGCATCAGGGTCTTACTGCCAAATTCAATGTCATGGAAATTGTCTTCAGTGTTTTCTTCAAAGAGTTTTATAGTTTTATCGCTTACATTTATATGTTGCATCCATTTTGAGTTAGTTTTTGTATATAAAGCAAGGGTCCAAATTCATTTTCTTACATGTAAATTTCTGATTTTTGTTTTTTGTTTCATTTTGCTTTTTTCAAAAAATGTTTCTTTGAGGAACAAGAACACAAAGCTTCCTAGTTTGCAATCTTGCTGTCATCCTGGATTCCATGGTTTCTGATGAGAAATCAACTATCATTCACATTATTTTTTCCCCATAGGTTAAGTCTTGTTTATGTCTGGCTGCTTTCAAGATTTTTGTTTTGCTTTTAGTTTTCAGAAATTTGACTGTGACATGTCTTAGTTTGAATTTGTTTGGTTATCCTATTTGGAATTCATTCAGTCTCTTGAATCTGTAGGTTTGTATCTTTTGCCATTTGGGGGAAGTTTTCAGCCATTATTTATTTGAGCTGTTTTTCAGCACATCCCTTTTTCTCTTTTCCTACAGGACTCCAATGACATGAATGTTAGGTCTTTTGTTTTTGTGTCACAGGTCTCTGAGGCTCTGTTCTTTTTTGTTTAAGTCTGCTTCCTCTTTGTTGTTCAGATTTGGTAATTTCTATTATATTTTATTTTAAAAAATTTATTTACTTTTGACTGTGCTGGGTCTTTGTTGCTGTGCACAGGCTTTGTCTAGTTGCAGCAAACGGGTGCTACTCTTCCTTGCAGTGCTCGGGCTTCTCATTGCAGTGGCTTCTCTTACTGTGGAGAACAGGCTCTAGGCTCAAGGGCTTCAATAGTTGCAGCACATGGGCTCAGCAGTTATGGCTCTTGGGCTCTAGAAGGCAGGCTCAGTAGTTGCGGCACATGGCCTTAGCTGCCCCGCGGCATGTGGATCTTCCAGACCAGGAATCGAACACATGTCTCCTGCATTGGTAGGTGGATTCTTAACCACTGAGCCACTAGGGAAGTCTCTATTCTATCTTTGATTCTTTCCTGAGTCACTTCCATTTTTGCTGTTTGACCTCTACATTGAATTTTTATTTCATTTGTTTTATTCTTAGGTTCTTAAATTTTGTTTCTTTTTATGTCTTCTATTTCTTTGCTGATCTTTTAAAATTTTTTCATATATTTCAAGTGTGTTTTTAATTGTTCATTGAAGGTTTTTAATTATGGCTGCTTTAAAATCTTTGTCAGATAATTCTAACATTTCTGTTATCTTGTTGGCATTAATTGTCTTTGTCTATTCAGTTTGAGATCTTAGTGGGTCTTGGTATGACAGATGAATTTCAACTGAAATCTGGACATTTTGGGTATTATGAGCCTCTGGATTTTAAATAAATCTTTGTGTTTAGTTGTGACACCACTCCAAAAGAGGAAGCAGAGGTGTGGCCCTTTTTCAGCCAGGTGTCATAAAGTCCAGGTTTCCCACTCAGCCTTCATTGACACCTGAAGATGAGGCTTCTCATTATTGTTGGGCAATATTTGGAATTTCTGACTTTCTTACAGACTTCCACTAATATTTTCCAGGCTGAGAAGGGTAGAAGTGTTTCATCACTTAAGCTCACCATTTGGTCTCTGCTGACATCGTGGGATGGGAGGTGGTATCATTACTGCTGGGCAGTGGTCAAACTCTTTACTCTCCACAAGGACTCCTCTGACACCACTAGAGCAGAGAGGGGGACACTCTGTTACTGCTGAGCAGAGGAAGGAATCCAGGTTTCTCCCTCACTGGAAGTGGGATGGAGGAGGTCATACTGCCTGGCAAGGATGAAAGACCTAATGCCAATTTGGCATTCTCTGAAACCACCATGGCAGGGGTGTTGAAGTGCCTTGCTATAGCCTTGGGAAGTTAAAGAAGTCTAAGTGCCCTACTTTGCCTTTTGCTGGCTAAGGTGGGGTGGGGTTTAGTTTTCTGAGTGGTGTTTGGCTGGAGTAGAATGGTTAGTGTTTCAATGTTTCTGCCTTCCTAAGCTGCTGGAATCAAGATTGCCAGGAAAAATATCAATAACCTCAGATATGCAGATGACACCACCCTTATGGCAGAAAGGGAAGAGGAACTAAAGAGCCTCTTGATGAAAGTGAAAGAGGAGAGTGAAAAAGTTGGCTTAAAGCTTGACATTCAGAAAACGAAGATCATGGCATCTGGTCCCATCACTTCATGGGAAATAGATGGAGAAACAGTGCAAACAGTGTCAGACTTCATTTTGGGGGGCTCCAAAATCACTGCAGATGGTGACTGCAGCCATGAAATTAAAAGACGCTTACTCCTTGGAAGAAAAGTTATGACCAACCTAGATAGCATATTAAAAAGCAGAGACATTACTTTTCCAACAAAGGTCCATCTAGTCAAGGCTATGGTTTTTCCAGTGGTCATGAATGGATGTGAGAGTTGGACTGTGAAGAAGGCTGAGCGCCGAAGAATTGATGCTTTTGAACTATGGTGCTGGAGAAGACTCTTGAGAGTCTCTTGGACTGCAAGGAGATCCAACCTGTCCATCCTAAAGGAGACCAGTCCTGGGTGTTCATTGGAAGGACTGATGCTGAGGCTGAAACTCCAGTACTTTGGCCACCTCATGTGAAGAGTTGACTCATTGGAAAAGACCCTGATGCTGGGAGGGATTGGGGGCAGGAGGAGAAGGGGACGACAGAGGATGAGATGGCTGGATGGCATCACCGACTTGATGCACATGAGTTTGGGTTAACTCTGGGAGTTGGTGATGGACAGGGAGGCCTGGCGTGCTGCGATTCATGGGGTCACAAAGAGTCGGACACGACTGAGCGACTGAATTGAACTGAACTGAAGCTGCCTCTTTCCTGGTCACTTAACTAGAGAGCTCAGGCTTTTCTTAGGACATTTTTGTCTGTGCCTTTCATTCTCTTCATTTTTCTAGGTTGCTAGCTTCTTCAGCTCTAAGTGATGAACAAAAAATAAACAACCTGGGAACTTACACTGTGTCATTCCTTGGGTCTGAGTTCCCTTGCTTGTCTGCTTTCTTCTATATTTCAAAGCCTTCTTATGTTGTTTTATATATAATGTCCAGGGTTTTAAACTGTTATGTAGTGGGAGGACTAGGGGAAAGTACCTCTCCTTGGTCTTTCTGGAAGTGAAAGCTCAACTCCTTAAATTACAAATATAAATCACATCATGTTTCTGACCTGCTTCCAAGTCTTAAAGGTTTTGCACTATACTCCAAGCTAGTTACTACATGGACTTAGAAGACTTTTTTTTCTAACTCAAGCCTATTTCTCTATCCCCTTTCATGCCCTCACCCATTCTCTATATTTCAGTCACATGGACTTCCTTTCTGTTCCTCAATCACGTCAAATTCTTTATTGCCCCAGGGACTTCACACATGCTTTACTTCTCCCTTGAATGAGATATCTCTGATCTTTGCCTGCCTGTATTCTTTGTGTGTATTTCAATGGTGCCTGAAAGTCACCTACTCAGAGTGTTCTCTGATTACTGTAAGGAATTCTCTCTCTCTTGCTATAGTTGTTCTCTATCATTACACTTTGTACATTTCATGCCAGTGTTTTTCATGATTTACATTTTTATACACATATTTTGTTTGCTTACTAGTGTATTGTATGCTTTTCACTAGACTGTAAACTCCATAGGCTCAGGAGCCATATTCATTATATCCACTGGTTTATCCATGATGCCTAGCCTTGTCCCTGGTACACAGTAACCATTTAATAAATGCCCATTGAATGAACGAATGGAGACAAAACATTATACAATGTACAAATTACATTGCCATTTTATAATCTAGAAATATATGTATTTATTTGCTTTGCATTCATATTTTCATATTTTGAAATACACCCAAAATACCTTTGTATGTCTCTTTCATTTTACTTGCTACCATATGTCAAAAGTATCTATTTGTACGCTTTGTTTTGTTTAAAGGATTCAAGGACAGCAACTATGTTTTATATTTTTGTATGTATAGTGCTTAGTACAGGGCCTATACCGAGTAGATGCTCATGATGAAAAATCAATAAATGATAGCTTTTGCAACGTGCTACAAAGTATTTGAAATAGTTCCTAAGAGGAACTAAACAAACCAAAATATTTTCATAACTTAGATGATCCAAATAACTAAGTTTCCTTTCAAAATCAAGAAAATGTCAAAGCAGGGACAAACTTACATGCCTCTCTCTCTTTCTGGATACAGCTCTTGGTCAGTGGGAATAAATGATTTGTTCCACTTGGTATGACCATCTTTAATTTTCCAATCTTCCTAGAAGTAAATAAGACCCATTTGAGAAAAATGACAATTATCTATGGAGAAAGAAAGCAATCTTCCTTTTCCACTCCCCATCTTTATTCTTCTATACCCTGTGAATTATTAGCCAAAGATCAAACAATTTGTGTCTTAAGTACTTTTTATGTTTAAAATTTTTGATTTGTTGAGCTAATTTATAAATAAAATGTCTGAACTTATCCAGCATCAATTTTGCCAGTTCACATTTGCCACTATTAATAAGACTAATAAATGTTCACATGAAAATTGACCTGACATTTTGAATATGAGGGAATACCCTAAGAGTGAGATGTTTTGTAAATAAATAATGTTAAAGCTTGGAAGAAAAGGTTTAGATCAGGTTTTTATTCTTACCCTGCAATATTAACATAGGATTTTTCTTTTATTAGTTATGGAGTTATCTTAGGCAGCCCCAGTGATTGAAGCAATACATCCTTTTTGAATTTGAAATCCAGCTCCTGCTGCTGCTCTTGCTGCTAATTTACTAGGCCAGGGCTGGACTGGCCTAGTTTATCCAGGCAGAGGTTCAGCAGAGCTCACTTTTTTGGGGAGTATTTATGGACTTCCAAGATAAAATCTGTGCCAAGTGGTCAAGCAATACCTAAGCAGCAGCATGGTGGCAGCTGCTAGGTTGGTTTATCACACCTCCATAGATTCAGGCAGTAAGGCAAAAACAACTCCAAATGAATTTTGAAAGTTTATTATTTACACAGACAGCAACACAAGATCAGCATGGTGTCAACTCCCCACGTCCCAAGTCCCAAAGGATGATACCAAATTGGAGAGGCCAGATGATAGATGATACAATGGTAAGTCTCTCTGTCCCTGAAGAGCCAACTCTAAACTACTGCTCAACAGTTCTTTAGTTTGAAGTTGTATCTGAAGCTCCTATGAGATGGCAAGTCCCATTCATCACTGGAACCAAGGTGGCAGATGAGAAATGGACTTGAGATAGCTCCTCACAGTATTGATTTGCCATGTTCCAGGGAAGATCACAGGTCATTTTGCCATGGCATGTGTCAGACTGTGGTAGAGCCTTGCCTATGCAGAGATGTGCAAGATGACCAGAATGCCACGGTAAAGTTGTTCTCTTATAATCTGATGAGGAGGGGAAGATTTCAAAGTCAGCCTAGTTAAAAGGTGCCATCATGGGCTTCCCTGGTGGCTCAGATGGTAAAGAATCAGATGGCCTGAAATGTGGGAGACCTGGGTTCGATAGATCTCCTAGAGGAAGGCATGGCAACCCACTCCAATATTCTTTCCTGGAGAATCCCATGGACAGAACAGCCAGTGAGCTACAGTCCATGGGGTCGTAAAGAGTTGAACATGACTGAGTGACTAAGCACATACACATCATTCTATAAGTGGTGAAAGTATAATCGGGTAAGAGTAGGGATCATTATTAATGGATGAGAGTTCATCAGAAAATAGTACTGAAAGTGGTGGTGGTAAATTGAAGAACTGTTACCATTCATCGTGGAGCCATGTGAATAAGATATACACATAGACGGGTTATGAGGAAGAAGAAAAAAATCAACTTATGAAAAAGCTGATGGCCTATATATACCAAGTTTTCCCATTTTGACATCCAGTTCTTCCACAGATATCAGTAAGGCAGGTGAAGATAGCAGTAAGGCAGGTGAAGATATCTAAACTGACAAAACCACCAGATTTTTCTTCTGAATTCTTACTGGAACAACATCATTTTTGCACTGCATGCCATTTTTTCACTCTTTTCTATCTGAAACTCTTTTTTCACTGGGCTGCCATGACACTTCATTCTCTTGTTCTTACAATTTTATTTTCTCTTTCTCTTCTGTGGGTGTCCTCCATGGATATCTCATACTCTTCTGGTCCTCATTTATGTTTTAAGAGTAACTTTCAAGTCTATATTTTCAGTCCATACTGAGCTTCACATTCCTATATGTGAATGCAGAAACTGCCTACTGAGAAGCCCTTCTCACTTGTCCCATGGGTACCTCATGTTTAGAATGTCCACAAAAGAATATCTCAGGTCATTTTCTTTTCCCAAATCCTCTTTTCTTTTATTTAGATGGAGAAGAAATAATTCACCCATTCACCAAAGCTAGAATCATGCAAATCATTCTTGATATTGCTGTTTTCCTAACCTCTCATATCCAATCAATTACCAAGTTCTGCTGAATATTTATTAAATTCATCTGACCCAAGTCATGTCTTCATTGGTCTATTGCCACATCCTCCAGATTGACTTCTCCCTCCATCCTGTCCCTCTCACATCTGTGCTTCTCCATGGCTGCCAGTCAATATAAAAACATAAATACATAAATATGACCAAATCACTTAGTTGCTTAAAATTCTTGAAAGGCTATCTTTTAGGTTACCTTTCAGTTTTAATTTTTTCCCCTGATCTGGCTATTGTCCACCCCTCCCACCTCATCTCCTGTTGCCTCTTGCTTTGCTTTTCAACTCCAGCCATTCAGGCACTTCTAGGCAGTTGCTTTGTAGCTACTCACACATATCATCTTCCCCCCAGTTGTTAGGTTCTCCTCAGTACATAGTACTAGACACATCTATCACTGTATTTATCACATTATCCTATCAAATTAATTGTGAATGTTTTCATTACTAGTCGATGAGCATCTTGGTCATCTTTGCATCTACAAAATAAAGCTCATTTTTTTCTGATTAAGGATACAACTTGGGCCACCACATTGGTAGTGTTCAAAAAAATGTTTGTTTAATAATAAGTTTATATTCTTTTCATTAATGGCTGCTAAGTGTACCAGAAACGTCCCTGATGGGCTAGGGCTAGTCAAGAAAACTAGGTCTCCTAATCTTAGGTGGGCTCTGGGATTTTTATTAAACTGTGATTAATACCTGGAAAGAGCCCTAAAAACACTCTATTGGGATAATCTCAACTTCAGCCAATTTTTCTTCACTCAGAGATGATTGCTGTGAGTCTTGGTCTGGAAAGGACATGGCTTGATTTAATACAGTTTACCCCTGAGGCAGAACAGCAAAGAAAGGATTCTATTAATTTAATTATAGTCTCAGGGTCTTTCTCCCTGATAATCTAAAGGGAAGTTTGGCCCCGAGAAGCACACTTAAAGGTCCGTTTATGGTTAAAGACTACTCTTCCTACTTATCTCTCTGACTACTGGAGGCATAGACAGATATGCTTTTTTTCAGAGGCTTTGGTTCTTTACTCATAGCTGTTAGTTGAATTATACAGCAAGAAAATTAAAACACTGTTTCAGAAATTTTCCTTTACTTTCTCTGGAGCAAGTTTTATATACTCTTCTTGAGAATAATTTGTATTTAGTTTTATCACTACTAGTCTTATCTGAATTGGCTAGCTAATTTTTCTGATCAAGGTATACAACTTGGGCCAGCATAGAATACCTGCTTTTGGAATTATAGAAAAGGTTTGGGTGCAACTAAGTGGAAAAAAGAGGGCTCTCATCCTTTCCTCTCTTTCAGAACATGGACTACCCACACAGATGTTCTGTGTGGTCACTCCTCACTAATTATTCAAAAATGAAAGATAAAAGAGAAAAAAATTTCTGATAATATATTACTCATTTAAAAAGCAAGAAATCTAAATGTTAAACAGAGAGCTATAGCAGAAACACAATCTAAACAAATTGGGAATATATCAGAAAGGGCTCTGCAAGACATTCTGTAAATATTAAATAACTAAAAAACATTAAAATAAGTCTTGCATTGCAAGTCTGAGGTCTGTGCAGAGCAAGCTTCTCAGCAGAAGAAATGGGAAGTGAAGATTAAGGCCCCTATGAAATAATCTAGGTTAGAACACGTGGAGGTTAGAGATCTTCAACTTGCAGCTCCAGAAGAAAGACAAAAATAGAAAACTATAATAATTGGATTAAAAGATGATTTAAAGTGGTTTATTTTGATATAGTTGCAGACATCTAACAAGTTCTGTCTCCAATTAATTGAATCAATTTAATGTTTCTCCTTTACCTGCTTCCAAAAATAATCCAAGGCTGCTTCCAAATAATCAGTTTGGCTTTTATATCTGGACTGTTGAAGTATGTGTCACATATCATTTAGTGCACTGTTGTGATATGTAGTTTATGACAACATACCTTTCCCCTAATCCTTGAGATTTGTTCATTGAGAAGGCAAAATTAAGAGGTTGAAGTTTTATGTAATAACGTTATACTAACGAAAATGGAGCAAGAGATTAACATTTTGAATAAGAGGTAAAAGAATATAAAAGGTAGTTTATTTGAAAAGTTGTAGAGAGACTTCCTCAGGAATACAGTGGCTCAGGCTCCATGCCCTCAATCCAGGGGCCAGGGTTCCATCCCTGGTCAGGGAACTAGATCCCACAGGTAGAAAGTTATCTCAGGTGATTAGATTAAATAAATTCCTTAATGTAACATAAATAGGAGAATGTGTACAACCTAATTCTGTGATTAATTCTCAATATCCTCTTTTTCTAGGGCCTTTTTTCCCCATTTTCTCTGGCACTTGTCTTTTCATGAAATGCATGTCTTTTACTTTTACTGCACCCTGGTCTTTAGCATTTGTTTTGATTGATATTACATTCATTATGCAAGCAATATCTCACTTTAAGCTTGCTTGCACTATGATGTATAGTCTGGTTGCTTGTCATAAAAACACAGCCAGGATACACTGTTTGGGTGTTTCAGCCAAATTTCTTCATTTCCTATATTCTCAGTTGGTACTGCTCAGGAACACTGATGGTGACTCTCAGCCTCCTTTGTTGTTAACTTTCTGAGAGACATGGTCAGTTAACAATGAATAGACCTTCCCCTTCCAAAGTATTGTTCATTTTGTGACACTGATACCAATCTTTGTACTAGTTTTAAAAGCTCATATTGTGGAATCACCTTAACTTGGTATTACAATCATGCATCATGATCTCAGACAAATTACTTAACCTCTTTAAGCCTTATTCATTAATTTATTCAACATTTATTGAACTATGTGTCATAGGCTCTGGGGATAGGAAGTGAATGTGATAGCCACGAGTTTCTCATCTATAAAATGTTGCTAATGATAGAGCTGTTTTGAGGATAAAATATAAGTAAAATACTTAGCACAGGGCTCAATAAATGTTCATTGTTATTATTAGCACTATTATTTTGATCAAATTACTTTCAACATCTGTGACTGTAACCTCTAATGATTCACAATGCATCCATTCCATTTCTGAATATAAAGCTACTCCATAAATTACTGATGCTTGGAAATGATCTTTTATAGAAATATTGATGCAGCCTTCTGAGAACACGGGAATGGAGGCACTTCAAAATCTTTCACGCCTGGTTAAGCCAAGAAAAAAAACTGTAAATCACACCACGATCTGGATTATGAAAGGAAGGTTGTCTCACCTGAGTGTAGACTTATCTAGATAATCTACATTTCTTTCCAAAATCTTCCATATACTTTTAAGTTTGTATTATTAAAAAAAAATAATAAACCACAGCCTACAGACAGGTCATCTTAAGTTTTACTTCTTGTGTATCACTAGCCTGAAAAGATCAAAAATATTTTTACTGTGGTTTCAGCTCTTTGTGTGTTTGAGGGACGGGGTGGGGGTTGGGAGATGTCAACTCCTGTTGGATGAGAAAAGTGGCAGTTCTGCATCTCATGCAGTTGAACTAGAGAAAATGGGTTACTGCAGGGGCTGGCAAAACCTACTGCCGTTATTGAAATGGTTATACAAGTAAAATTGAAATGGCTATACAAGTAAGATGAGTTTCTCTTTTACTCAGTGGAGCTATTCAAGAATGACAAAGATAAAACATCTACAATGGTGGCAGACTGCTTGTGTCCAAACATTCTAGGATGAATTATTTGTCGTTTAAATCGAGCCTCATTAGGCAAGCTTTTTACTAAGGATTGCACGGGAGCCTGCGTAACATTTCTGAAGAACGGGAGTTTTGAAGAATCGTTTTCCACACTTTGTCACTCATTTGCAAGCCCAGTGTTACCCTTCAGTTCTTACACAAGAATATCTTTAAACAAAAGGGCATCCCCTGAAATGGGCACTGGGCGCTCTGAGCTTCGGTGGAGTTGGCCGAAAACCCCATACCGAGCCCTTCAAAAGGCACGTGGGGCCGAACCTCCCTCAGAATCGCCGCGGCCGGCGCTCGCAGGCTCCAGGCTGGGCGCCTGATTTCCCCGGCGGGTGCAGCACCGGGGACGGTCCCACAGCACCGGCCCTCCTGCCTCGTCATCGCTGCGTCTCTGGCCGGCGGGGCCCGGTCCCCGTCCGCGGCACTCCACGCCTCCGTCTCCGCGGGCGTGAGCGGGGCTCGGGAATCACCTCGGGAGCCCACTCAGCAGCGGGAGGGCGGGAGCGAGGAAAGCCCGGGCTCCCGCTTTAACCCCCGCGCTCAGCGGCATCCCCCTCCCCTCGGCGGCGGGGCCACAGGTACCTCCTCAGCCGCCTCAGCAGTTGGCGCTCAACTGGTGGGCAGGGCGTCCCGCCACCGCCGCCGCGTCCGCTCAGAGGCCCTTCAGAGCCGCGGTCCCGCCGCCCCGGCACCTGACTGACAGACTAACTGACCGAGCGACCCAAAGCCGCCGCCGCCGCCACTGCCGCCGCGCACGCGCTCCTCGTCCGCCTCCGTCCCGGGGCTGCCCGCAGGGCGGGAACGCGACGCTGGAAGCCGCCCGCACCTGCCTGACTGACAGGCAGACCCCGGGATCGGGCCTCGTGCGGGCGCGCACGCGCACGCGCATCGCGCTCCTGCCGTCGGCCCCGGGGGCGGGACCGCGCGGCAGCGAGCGGGCGGGGGGCTCGTGGCGCGCGCGCCCCGCACCCGAGGGCTGCGGAGAGATATTTTGGGTGGCAGGAGGCCCCTCGTCATTTCCGCCGGGTAGCTGGTCGTGCCCGGGGCTTCACTCCCGCGCACGAGGCGAACGGGCAAGTTGGCTTCGGGAGTGCGGCGGCAGCGCCTTGCCTTAGCGACGCGATCCTCGGCAGTGCAAGCCATGAACTGAAGCCCCGAAGGGACCGAGACCCGAGCGGAGTGTCCGAGCCACGGCTGCAGCCGCCACCTCAGCGGGGAGCGAGCAGAGCCGGCGCGGAGCCGCGACCCCGGCGCCTTTCACTCCCAGTCGCCTCTCCCACCGCTGCTGCCCGCCGTTTCCTGCGAGACATTGCAGCCGCGAGACTCGATACACAAAAGCCTCCTTCTCCGCGCCGCCCGTCCAGCGAGGCAGCGACCAGCGAGGGACCCCACCTGAGGGCGGCTCAGGCTGCTGAGTTCGTTTTGTGTCTGAGCTCTGAGCTCCGCGCCCCGCGCGGAACCGACCCCGTGCCCATGGCTCTGATCATGGAACCGGTGAGCAAATGGTCTCCGAGTCAAGTCGTGGACTGGATGAAAGGTAATGCCCGCTGTGCGGACGGCGAGGCGGCCCTGGGGCGCGGGGTCCCGGCACGCGGGAGGGAAGGGTCGCCCGCCGCGGCCGAGCCCGCCATTGGGGCTGATCTTGGGGCGCCGAGGGCGGCGGGGGACCGCCGGGACTGATTGGGGCTCGGGATCCCGGTCTCCTATTGTCTCCAGCCAGTGGCTTCCCAGCTGGAGAGGGGCGCGGAGAGCGTGGGGGTGGCCGGCGCAACCCGATGGGAAGCTGGAAACACGGCGGCGGAATCCCTGTCTGTCCGCCTCCTGGCTACCCTCCCTACCCTCAGGCCGGGAGGATGTAGCGACCTGGTTTTCCCCCTCAGGGAGGAGGCCCCAGGAACTGTCGCCCCTTCCTCCGGCCCCTTTGTTCCTGGGAATCCTGACACCCCCTTGGCGGCCGCCCCTGCCAACTGCCTTTTCTTGTGCCAACTCTCCCGGCAACTTTTAAGCCCACATAATGGGGTCAGGACTCGGCCGCAGGGGTTTGGATCCGGGGAGCTCAACCTCTTCCCCAGGTTGGGCTGAGGATGCTCGAGGGATGCGCTACTTTGGAGGAGAGGAAAACATGCTTCCCCCGGGACAGCATCTGCGCTGGTGTCTGTGGCTCCCTCCTGTGCATCCCCCCTCCACCCTCACCCCGCATCCTCTGCCTCCTCCTCTTCTGACCGCTTGAGGCTTTGCATCTTAAGTCTTTTTACTGGGGGCTCGACCCAGGTGTAAGATGATGCACATTCAAGTGCCCCCTCATTTCTTCCATCTTGAAGACGCTCCCCTTTTTCCCCCTGCAGTTTCTAATAACCATACTTAATTTATTCGCCCTCCTAATCTCAAACGTGGGCTTTTTCTCTAGTCCCTGGTCTTTCCTGCCTCACTATCTCCCTCTGTTGTCTGAGTTAAGGGGCCTGTAGAGGACCCCCTCCTCACGACCACTGCACCCCCTCCCATCCTCAAGATTCCTAAGATTTGGGGAATGCTGACGGGGGATGGACGGGATGGAAAAAAAAAAAAAACACGATTCCGCGCTACACTTGGGAGATGTTAGAGCTTTGCCCGTGGTTATTCTTAGGCACAAGCTCTGGGTAGATTAGTCAGGGACCAAGGCTTATTATTTGAAAATGCCCGTTCCGAAGATGGGGGAGCCCCTTCTTAGGGCTTGCTTAGCGCTCAGACACTCTAAGCTTAAGGTACTTTAGAACTAAAGGTAGGGTGATTGGAAGGGATAGAGAACGACAGGGGGAAACTCAATTTTTTTTTCTTTTTTCCCTGAGCCTTTTCTGCCTCTTCTTCTTGTGGATTTTCCTTTATCCATTTGCTTTCCTTTTATGCCCTTACTTGCTCCTTTATTCTTCATTTACTTCGTTTTTCTTTTCTAATATGTGGAAAGTGCTTTGTAACTGCAAAGCACAGTACAAATGAGTGTATTGACTTAAATCGAATTTATTATTTAACGACTGCCCCCCTGTGTTCGGTGAATTGTGCTAAGGTGCCATGGGTGCCATGACTAAGACAAAGTCCTGCAGTGGCTTTTTTTTTTTTTTTTCCCCCTGCAGCTTCTTGTCTTTTCATATTTGCTATTGAAATTCCACTCTCCCAGATTCCCATCAATTTTAACCCCCTTTGGAGTGTCAGATGCAGACAAACATCTGTCTTCTCTGTCTCAGTCATGGAAGAAAGAGCCAGAGTACATGCAAGAAGCAAGAATGCTTAATTAAAATCCTTTCTTTGAATTTGCCTATAAGATTACTTTAGTTTCTGTCTTGTTACTGAAGTACTCAAAGAAAAGCTGTCTTGGCTCCATAGGAGTCAGATTACCTTCAGAGACTACCTCTCACAAATTCCCATGATGCTTGTAGTGAGTGCTGCATACTCCATCTTCTTCACCTCCCACCTTCCCAGTACATTTCTGAGGTTTCCCCTCTCTCTACACTTTAGGTCCACTGAAGCATACAGAACATATGATGTACATATTCTGACACACATCATTAGTTCTCAGTACACTAGTCCTTTAAAAATCTCTCCAGCCTAAAATGCAGCTTCTTTGAGGTTGAACTGACATCAGTTGCTGTGCTTTTAAGTGATTGTTATATTTAAGTTGAATAATTTATTTTCCTACCTGTTGGTGACACATTTTAGCGCTATTTGAAAAAACAGAATTCATGTATCTTTGTATACATTAAAGCGGAAGAGAATCACTGATGTATCCGTATATTTCAAGTCCCAAACTGCTTATTGCTGAAATTCCCATAATCTTCATATACATTTGATTGCAAATACCATTGGAAAATAAGGTTTAAAAAAGTAGTTGGATGAAATGAACATTTCCTCAAATTAATTAAGGTAACTTACACTGTTACCTTAATTAATCCCTCCCACTCTTTCCCCCAAATAAACTTTATAAAATACACTTTAAAAATACTTTTCACCCTTTCTTCAGATGCACTAATGTTTAAAACTCAATTTAGGTTGTAGCTTTGGAATGGCTAAACCTCATTTAGTGTTGTATGTAGTGTTATATAGGCAGGACCAAAGCATGAATAGGACTTTCGAACAACTGTAGCATTGTGGGAGTTCTTTAAAAACATGCTCCTAATGTGACAGTTTCATCATCCTTAACATTTAAAGCATATATATAGCATATGGTTTCACCTGGTCACAATTGTAGATAGTTATAACTCTCTTTAGTAAGGTATATGCTTTATGTTCTTTCTAGGCTATTTTTTTTCCTTCACTAAACAGGAAACGAACCACTAAGCATATAAAAATAGCATGGCCATGTATTTAATGCTTCCAGACAATTATAGAAGTGCTATAGAAACTCAGTCAGCAGAGCGGGAAATGAAAGGAAAAACTCCTGGCGGACAAGATTATTAAGCTTTGATAGAATAATTCAAGTTTAATTATGAAGGACCATATATACATTGCAATTTACTTTGATTTATTTCTTTTTATTAAAATATATTTCAGGACACCTAAGTATTAATCTATGTTAATTGAGTGCTATGAGGAAATACTTCCATGTTTTTTGCTCACTCCCAGCTTCACTATTTGTAAAATCCAATACTCATTGCATTTTCTGCTGACAATAAAAATTTGGTATGAGACAGTGTCAGTGTTAGTTCCAGTAAATATATGAACTCCTCGTGAGTCAGTAAAATAAGCATTTATGTCCCATATTATCCTGATATTACTTCACACAATCTAGAAATGTCTCATAGCCTTCAAAATTAATTTAAAAAATGAATTTTATAAAAATATTTTTTGAGAAAATCAAATACACATTGTTTGAAACTAACCTTTTTCAGTTGGAAATTGCATTCAGTCCTCTTGTAGTTTTGACAAAATTTTAAAACCAAATCCTTTTTTACAGTAAATAAAAACAAAGCAGTTATTGGAAAAAGGTACAAAAGTAGGTCAGTACAGTAACTGTTTCTAATTTTTGCTTAGTCTATTACTCTAAAGTACATTATTTCTCAGCTCCTGTCTGTTCACTTGCAGTGCCTGGAAATATTTCATAATCTGCAGTTGCTTGAGTCTACTTTTTTTGCCCTCTGAAATATAACAAAAACCCCTAAACAAGTTAGGACCCCTATTACTAGTTTTATTACTCATTTTCCTTATCCATGTCACACCCAATGATTCCAGTTTTTTTATCACACCTTTTCTGACTTTTGAAATTCTTTCATAATATCCGTATGACTAAGATAAAGTTATTTTCCTGGACCAGCTCCCTTTATGACATTTTCCCAGTGATCTTTAATCCTTTTCTGGATCAAATAAAATGGATTATTGTTTTCAGAGTCAACCAACAGGCCCCACTTTGCTGATCTTCTCTTATGTTCTCTGTGACTTAGTTTCATCCACTCTTGTGTTATTGTGATTCCTAAAATAGTCTATATTTTTAAGATAGCCTCTTAAACCATCCCACAATTAACTGCTCTGGTCTTTCCTGTTTACTATAAACCATTTTCTTTAAGAAGCATTCACTGACTTCTAATTTCTGTCTGATGACTCAGCCTTCTTGAGGATAGAAAATGAAATACATTATTTTAGGTCTTAAAACATAGATAAAGCCAGCGTTTTGTATACAGCTCTAAAAAAGAGGAAAATGCAGTGATGAAATAAGCTCTATTTAGTATAAAAGTGTAAATGCTCTAAGGGAAAATGTGCCTGGTAACAGAAAGCAGTTTCGACAGGTACAACGCTCTTTAGTAATTTCTTTTCCCCCTCATAGGACCAGACCTGAAGTTGAAATTTATCTTAATCAGGAAAATGTCAAAATTTTGAGTTAACTGTCTTGAGAGAGAGATCAGAAATAATTTTCTGACAGGAATTTGAAAAGTATACACCATAAGGGGAAAAAATATGTTCAATGACCAAATTGGTGCTATCACCTCTATTTGAAAAATTAATTTTTTTTCCCCAATTGCAATGTGACTAGGTAGTAACCAACAGTTACCTGCTTTGGATTTGGCATTTTGGGAACAGAAATTCTTGTCATTTTATACAAAGAGGAAGTTTACCTTATATAGATATAAGATATATAGATATATAGAGTTGAGTTCACAAGAAACATTTTATTTATAGTGTCATTAACATTCGCTCCTTAAGGTAACACTCATAGTGCACAGTAGGAAAAATAGTATATTTATGTAGATATATTCAGTACTTACATATTATTTACTCAGTATTTCAGCGTGGAAGGTTCTTTAATGGATGGATTTAAAATAATTCCCTGCTTTGAAGAAATTAGTCTCTGTAAGGGATGGCAGTGACATTGACAGACTTTTGCCAAGACAGAGATAGGTCCCAATTAGTACATTTGGTAAATTTTAAGAGTTTGAATGTGCATACAAGCACGAGTGGAAAGAGAAGATGATGATTTTAGTAAGTCAGGAAAGAATCTATGAGGTAGCTGGGGTTTTTGCAACTGTTTAAGCAGTTTATTTAATTAAGGTATATTCTAAGAGGGATGTATTCTAAATGTAGAAGCACATCAGGAGACTGTAGAGTTGAGATAGGGTGATTAACCAGAGGGTTTGTGTCTAGGTTTGTCTGGTTGAAGGAGAAAGGTGGGCAGTAGAGGGAAAGTGAGGGAGGAGCATGAGTAGGTGGCACAAAAGTACAAGAACAAATCTGCATTTCACAAAGACAATAAAACTCTCATCGTGTCCTGAGTTTAAATAAATACCACATTATAAAACTTTGGCTGCCAAAAATAAGCCCACAAAGAATGTGTATTGAATTGGTACAGCTGTTTCAAATCTGTTTCTCAGGAATAATTTGGAAATAATGTTAAAATGAGTTATTTTGAAGATTAATTACATCATTAACATTATGTTGTTGGATATTTAGAAATTTACTGATCCAAATCCTTACATGAAGAATGAAGATAGGCTTTTAAATGTTGACATTGTTCTTAAAACAATGATAAATTATCATTTTCATTTATAGCAGAGTGACCTCTGATTAGGACTACTTTTAGCTTTCTCTGTGAATTCCCTCACATTTAAGGTTTATTGTGAAAGCTGAAGTACTAACTTCTACAAAGAGTCCTAGAAGGATGGATCATTTGTAATGATTTAAAGGTGGGGGCGAGGGAGGGTAAGTAATTTGGGAAAAAAATGGAATCTAAAGTTTTATGTTTTATAAGTTTGTCATATTTTAGTGTCTGGCTGAAGAACAGCCGGTGTAGTCTTAGCATTCAGTGAGTGAATTCGGTTTTCATATGTAGCATAGGCCCGTGCTCCCCAAAATGGTATGTTACTATGGTTGTGGAAGTCAAATGATCAAAAGAAGCCAAAGAGTTGATTTTTGCTAAGTATTGTAGAACATTATTTTTACATTAAAACAAACAGATATTATATTCATGCTATAGAAAGCAAAATTGAAGGATTTTAAAGATGAGACCAGAGGCTTAACAGGAATCTTAAGCTTGCAGCAGGCTGTTTAAAGCTGCATTTCCCAGACCTCCCAGGGTTATGAGTGTACTCCATTTAGCAATTATGGGTACATCAGTGGAAAAGTTTGAGAAGTGGTGGTTGGGTTTAGAAAAGCTAAATTTTATGTACTCTGCTTCTTCTTTTTCTCCTATGTCAAGGGTCAAAATAAATTTTCAGTCAAGGTCACGATAATTATAGCATCTTTGTTGTATTCATAAAACTGTAGTCAGAATGAACTTCTTAAGAATGATTCTCTTCTGATCCTACCCTTTCACTTCTCACTCACCATCCCCCCACCAATTTAAAAATTTTAATGATTTCTCACTGTTTTGAGGAAAAAGTCCTCAAAATAGCCTATAAGACCCTTGAAAGTTTGGCTGTTGCCTATGCGGTAAACCTCATTGCTAGCACCAACTCCACTGGCCTTCTTTCAGTCCTGTTTACCCTGCCCCTTGAGCCTTTGCACTTTTTCTTCACCCAGTTAAGTCCTGCTCATCTTTCAGATCTCAGGCCTCCCATCCTCCACCTTAGAAAAGCCTTCCTGAATCCCCAGATCACAGCAGATCCTCAGTTACCTGTTATCTTATTGCCTTGTATATCTTCTTTGTTCCATTTGCCATTTTTACGTTGATTTGTGTGGTTATTTGATGAGGGCAGGGAACCCATCTTTTTGCATTACAGTGCATAAGAAAATATCTGGTGAAAAGTAGGCACTCAGGAAATATTTGCTGAGTAAACGAATAAATAAATTTATTCACAGATTACTGGTCTGTGGGCAAATCTGCTTTCCCAAATGGCAGTTCACGTAAAGGCTCTTATTAATACAACGCTCTAATGGATACTTCAGAGACAAAGTGTATACTGTGTGCCAGAATACAGTGGAAATAGAGTTGCTTTGTCTATTTTTCATAGTTGTGTTGCTGTCTAGTCAATTCAGTGTTCCAAATCATGGTTTAGATTTATTTTGTTAAGAATTAATAATTTCAATGAATCTGTAACACTTCTGTGTTTATGCTCTAAATGTTATTTGCTGATAATCATTTAATAGGCCAACACAGTAGGCAAACTTCTGCTTAAAAAATGAAAACATACCCCTTTTCTTAAGCATTTTTTTTCTTTCATACAAATTTTCTAATTGTTTCTTCATTTTGGTGTTTCTAAAGGAACTCTATATATTTTGGAATGTTGATAGAATGAAACTGAAAGAAAAATGCCTTAAATTTGTCCTCTTAAAATTTTTTTAATAAGTTCATATAAGAAATTAAAATTTATTTTTCTGTTGTGAGAAGAAAATGCATTGTATTTGTTAATTTGGAGGATAAAATGAAAAAAAGCCCTTTAGCTTAATGAGAACCATTATCTTCTCTATTATATTTAATATTGAATTTACATTTTTATTAATAGGAATAAAATTAAGATATTTATACTTGCATCTTAAGTTCAGCATTTCTCTATATTTTTTCATCTCTCACTTTGATTTTGAAAAATGAATTTTAATTTTTTAAGCCAAATATAAATTTATTTGGATGGGATGATTTGGGAGAATGGCATTGAAACATGTATAATATCATATTTGGACTAATTTTTTTGAAGAGTGTTCATTAAGAATCTATATAGGAAGTTACTGTAAAGCATAACTTGTTGAATACAGGTGCCTCGTAGACTTTTTGTGAATTACATGCTACTGGATAATCACTAGTAGGCAAGTTACAGAGATTTTTCTAATGAAATGTGTCCCTCCGCCCAGATTTAGGATTGTTAAAGCATAAGTCAGAATAAGTGAAATTTTTAAGACTTTAACATAACTTTGCCTGTTAACTCTTAATAAAACAACACCTTCAGGCTTCAATGTCCTAGTTAGTACTGCAAACCAAGGATTGCAATTGTACCCTGATTTGAATTACAAATAACCATTAAACATGCTAGAATTTTTTTAACTTGAAAGATGTATTTAATTTCTTGTTCAATTTCAATTTAAATTACAATCATTAATTCTAATAGAAGTTTTCATATCTTAATCTTACTCTTGCAATTTCAGAAAAGAAAGGGTTGTGGGTATTTGCATAAATTCATTGAATTTTAAATTTTACTGAAGTACAATAACTGCTGTTTTAGTTGTCTGCATTCATCTATTGAATAATTAGCCACAACATAAAATTGTTTTAAAAATCAAGATTTATTAAATAAACCAAAACTCACAATGGCATTAATGTATCCTAGTTTGCCACAGTAAAAACATTGTTACATAACTAATATCAAATGTAGCATACTTGTCTGTTTTATATTTAATGTTAATATTCTTGGAAATTAGTCTTATTAGGTAGGTTGGATCATCTTCTAATAAGATGATAGAGAAGAGGAAAATTTGTTACTTGCTTTTAAAGTGTTAACCAGTATCCTTTTGTGTGTTTGAACTATTTATTTTGTTTTAGCTATATCTGCTATTTTTAAAATGGGCTGGGAATATGGTTTCTGAAGTAATATCTACAAAAAATCAATAGAAGGCAGACTTAGATCCTGAATTTTACTTTTTTCCAACTTGTTTCCCAAAGATTACCAAAGAATCTGTTTTTTAGCAAGATGTTCAGTTCAGTTCAGTTGTTCAGTCATGTCCGACTCTTTGCAGTCCCATGAATTGCAGCACGCCAGGCCTCCCTGCCCATCACCAAGTCCCGGAGTTTACCCAAACTCATGTCTATCGAGTTGGTGATGCCATCCAGCCATCTCATCCTCTGTCGTCCCCTTCCTCTCCTGCCCCAATTCCTCCCAGCATCAGTCTTTTCCGTGAGTCAACTCTTCGCATGAGGTGGCCAAAGTATTGGAGTTTCAGCTTCAGCATCAGTCCTTCCATTGAACACCCAGGACTGATCTTTAGATGGACTGCTTGGATCTCCTTGCAGTCCAAGGGACTCTCAAGAGTCTTCTCCAACACCACAGTTCAAAAGCATCAATTCTTCGGCACTCAGCTTTCTTTATAGTCCAACTCTCACATCCATACATGGCAACTGGAAAAACCATAGCCTTGATTAGACGGACCTTTGTTGGCAAAGTAATGTCTCTGCTTTTTAATATGCTGTCTAGGTTGGTCATAACTTTCCTTCCAAGGAGTAAGCGTCTTTTAATTTCATGGCTGCAGTTACCATCTGCAGTGATTTTGGAGCCCCCCAAAATAAAATCTGACACTGTTTCCACTGTTTCCCCATCTATTTGCCATGAAGTGATAGGACCAGATGCCATGATCTTAGCTTTAAGCCAACTTTTTCACTCTCCTCTTTCATCAAGAGGCTTTTTAGTTCCTCTTCATTTTCTGCCATAAGGGTGGTGTCATATGCACATCTGAAGTTATTGATATTTCTCCCAGCAATCTTGATTCTGGCTTGTGCTTCGTCCAGCCCAGCATTTTTCATGATGTACTCTGCATATAAGTTAAATAAGCAGGGTGACAATATACAGCCTTGACGTACTCCTTTTCCTATTTGGAACCAGTCTGTTGTTCCGTGTCCAGTTCTAACTGTTGCTTCCTGACCTGCATATAGGTTTCTCAAGAGGCAGATAAGATGGTCTTAGACGTGTACTAAATTTATTAATTAAAAACCTTTTAAATACTGGTTTTAAATAATTATGCTGAATGAGTAATTTCAACGTTAGGTGAATTCTCATTATAATTTTGGTATGTTTTATATGTGTATGTGGGAGTTTATTTCATATACATTTTCCCCCAACTATCCATATTATTTTCAAAATGTTTGATAGTTCTGGGGACTTGTGGGTTTTTCCACTTGACTGTGCAGAAAGTTCATATTTTAATTTTGTGTAATTCACTTATATTTTGACTATGCAAATGAGCTACTAAGCTATTAAAATATATAAAACAAGAGAAAGTGTTGCAGAATTGCTGGTGCTCAAAATAGCCATTATAGTCCAGTTTCTAGTTTTCCTCCCTGCTTTCCAGAGCCTATATGGAAAAACCAAGTTCAGTTTGGTGGAAGCCAACACATGGATGGCAAGGCTAGGTGCTTCTTCCCCGCTTCCCTCTGTATTGGTGATATTGTGAGTTTTGCGACAGTCTCTGTTGGCACCAGCTTTGCATTAAATTAATGGCAGCTTTCCTTATCTAGAAAGCTACTCCCTTCTAGAGGCTTTCATTGGAATGTTGAATTGTCAAAGCAGAGAGAAGCTTATTTCTATGGAATATTTAGAGCTAGATAATTTGTCTTTCTCCTTGGTTGCTCCTTGCAAGAAACTTCTTCCAAGCTTGCTCCTTGGAAGCTTGCTTCTTCTCCAAGCTTGCTCCTTGGAAGAAAAGCTATGACCAGCTTAGACAGCATATTAAAAAGCAGAGACATTACTTTGCCAACAAAGATCCATCTAGTCAAAGCTATGGTTTTTCCAGTCGTCACGTATGGATGTAAGAGTTGGACTATAGAGAAAGCTGCGTGCTGAAGAATTGATGCTTTTCAACTGTGGTGTTGGAGAAGACTCTTGAGAGTCCCTTGGATAGCAAGGAGATCCAACCAGTCAATCCTAAAGGAAATCAGTCCTGAATATTCATTGAAAGGACTGATGTTGAAGCTGAAACTCCAATACTTTGGCCAACTGATGTGAAGAACTGACTCTTCATTGGAAAAGACTCTGATCCCGGGAAAGATTGAAGGCAGGAGGAGAAGGGTATGACAGAGGATGAGATGATTGGATGGCATCACCGACTTGATGAGACATGAGTTTGAGCAAGCTCTGGGAGTTGGTGATGGACAGGGAAGCCTGGCGTGCTACAGTCCATGGGATTGTAAAGAGTTGGGCACAACTGAGTGACTGAACTGAACTGAATTTGTTTTTCTAATCTGTCCCTGGATATAATGTTTTAAGTCTATTTATGATAAAAACTCGCAGAAGGAAATGGCACCCCACTCCAGTACTCTTGCCTGGAAAATCCCGTGGATGGAGGAGCCTGGTAGGCTGCAGTCCATGGGGTCGCTAAGAGTCAGACAGGACTGAGCGAATTCACTTTCACTTTTCACTTTCCTGCATTGGAGAAGGAAATGGCAACCCACTCCAGTGTTCTTGCCTGGAGAATCCCAGGGTTGGGGGAGCCTGGTGGGCTGCCATCTCTGGGGTCGCACAGAGTCAGACACAACTGAAGCTACTTAGCAGCAGCATGATAAAAACTTGTTAATTCAGATTCCATTTATGCGATGTTTGTGATCAATTTGAGTAGGTTCCCACTGAAATTTACTTTAGACCTGTGAAGAAAGGGCTTACTGATCAATCTAATAATGTAATCAAGATTGGAAAGAAATTGTTTGACCTTGGAGGATGCGGTGTTTTCAAGTATCGTACTTTGCCAGGAGCCATTTCTATACTGAAAATATTCAAGCTAGAAATGAGTTATATTTTTAGTTAGAATTTAGCATGATTGGCTGGAGTCATGGTTTTTTACTTTTTTGGTATATTTTTGCAAACATCCTATAGTACAGCTTGGTTCTTCCCCTCATTCGCATGTGTTAGGAAGGTCTCATGCATTTCACATCTATTAGTAATAGTAGTACTTAAAAGTGAAATAAAGGACAGTTGTTAACACCCTTTTTCCTAATAAGTTACAGAAAAATTAAGCAGCTCAACAACGATGTGCAGCTGTCAATAGCTAGGACATGGAAGGAACCTAGATGTCCATTGGCAGACAAATGGATAAGAAAGCTGTGGTACATATACACAATGGAATATTACTCAGCTATTAAAAAGAATGAGGTAGATGAAACTGGAGCCTATTATACAGAGTGAATTAAGTCAGAAAGAAAAGCACCAATACAGTATATTAACACATATATATGGAGTTTAGGAAGATGGTAACGATGACCCTGTATGCAAGACAGCAAAAGAGACACAGATGTAAAGAACAGACTTTTGGACTCTGTGGGAGAAGGCAAGGATGGGATGATTTGAGAGTCTAGCATTGAAATGTGTATATTACCAAATGTGAAATAGATCGCCAGTCCAGGTTTGATGCATGAGACAGGGTGCTCAGGGCTGGTGCACTGGGATGACCCTGAGAGGTGGGATGGGGAGGGAGGTGGGAGGGGGGTTCAGGATGGGGGACACATGTGCACCCGTGACTGATTCATGTCAATGTATGGCAAAAACCACTACAATATTGTAAAGTAATTAGCCTCCAATTAAAATTAATTAATTAATTAAAAAAAGATGTGCAGCTGTAATTAGATTGAACATAAACTTTTTTCTGCCTACTGGATTGGACTTATACTTTCGTGAATGAAGAACAGAGTTCAAGTTTATACATAATTATCTTCAGGCTTAACTTTTTTAAAGTTGCCTGAATTTTCTGCCTTTTAAAAATTGGCACAACTAGGTCGCTAAGAGTCGGACATGACTGAGCAACTTCACTTTCACTTTTCACTTTCATGCACTGGAGAAGGAAATGGCAACCCATTCAAGTGTTCTTGCCTGGAGAATCCCAGGGACGGGGGAGCCTGCTGGGCTGCCGTCTATGGGGTCGCACAGAGTCAGACACGACTGAAGCGACTTAGCAGCAGCAGCAATATATATAATAAAGAGTACTTTGAAATCAGATGCCTGGCTTAGTTGTATTGAGGCTCCATTACTTCCTAGCTATGTGATCTTAGTGAGGGAGAGTTTAAGTGACCTGCCAGATTTTCTCATTTTTGTTAAATAGGGGCGAAAATATTATGCACCTTATAGGGTTGTGGTATGCTTGAAACAATGCCTAGTATATAGCGAGTGCATGATAAATGTCAGTTTTGTTTTTTTTTAATTAAGGAGGAAGTTTAATTCTATTGGTAATCTTCAGAGGCAGAACTGTTAATAGATAATATTTATTGACTGTGTACTATATAGCATGTCCTGTGCTAGGTGCTTTTCCTGCATCATCTTATGCTTATCCTAACCCTGAAAGGTTGGAATTATCCCTGTTTTACGGATGAAGAAACTTTTTTTTAGAAACTGAGTCACTTTGCCCTATATATCCAAATGTTTATCCAGCAAGTTTTCAATAAATATTTTGAAGAATGAATAAACATTAAGTGCAAGAAGCAGAGTTTGAATGAATTTCTAACTGGTTCTGAAACATAATATGTTTACCTTGCCTTTCTACCAGAGGTAGATGTGACATGAGAGAAATCCTGGGAATCCTTGCAAAGAGGTGGATGTCCTCTCCATCAGACCTACTTTCTTTAGTGTGTGATAAGGTGGGCTGTGATTATTAAGTTCTCTTGACCTCTGTAGGACTGTGTGTGTGTCGTTTGTTTGGTGGCGGTAGTTTTTACTCAAGACTTTAGCCAGTGACAAAAATGCCACATATATGACTATAGTATTGGTGACATCTGTTGTTTTTTTTTTTTTTTGGCTGCACTGTGTAGCATGTGGGACCTTACTCCCTGACCAGGGATTGAACTTGTGCCCCCTGCAATGGAAGTGCAGAGTCTTAACTATTGGACCACCAGAGAAGTCCTTCATCTTTCTTATTTTTAAGTGTACTCCAGGAGTTGGATGTTCTCCTCTTCTGAGTGTGGTGGTGGTGGTGGTTTAGTCACTAAGTATTGTCCGACTCTTAAGACCCCAGGGCTATAGCCCCTCTGTCCATGGGATTTTCCAGGCAAGAATACTGGAGTGGATTGCCATTTCCTTCTCCAGGGGATCTTCCTGACCCAGGAATTGAACCCAGGTCTCCTGCATTGCAGGCAGATTCTTTACCGACTGAGCTATGAGGGAAGTGACCTAGGCTAAAGATCTGCTTTAGGATACTACTATCATCAGCCCTGGAGAAGGAATTGGCAACCCACTCCAGTATTCTTTCCTGGAGAATTCCATGGACAGTGGAGCCTGGCGGGCTGCAGTCCATAAGGCCACAAAGAGTCAGATACAACTGAGCAACTAACATTTTTAACACTTTGATTAACAACCCAGTGCTGAGATGTTTTATTCTGAAAGAATTGCTAATGAAAGTGCATGGTACCTCATGAAAAAGGATGCTCAACATCACTAAGCATCAGGGAAATGCAAATCAAAACCTCAATGAGTTATCACCTCACACCTTTCAAAATGGCTGTTATCAAAAATACCACAAATAATAAATATTAGCGAGGATGTGGAGAAAGGGGAATCCTAGATCACTCTTGGTAGGAATGTAAATTGGCACAGCACTGTGTAAAACAATATGGAGATTCCTCAAAAAATTAAATTGATAGAACTATTATATGACCCAGCAATTTTACTCTTGGATATATATCTGAAAGAAATGAAAATACTAATTAAAAATATACGTGTACCCCAGCATTCATAACAGCATTATTCACAATAGCTAAGATATGGAAGCAACTATGTGTCCATCAACAGGTGAGTGGATAAAGAAGATGCAGTATACACACACATATACACACACAATGGAATATTACTCAGCCATAAAAAGGAATGAAATTTTGCCATTTGCAACAATATGAATGGATCTAGAGGGTATTGTGCTTAATAAAGTAAGTCAGACAGAGAAAGACTCACTTGAAAGTGCATGTTTTCACTTATGTATGGAATTTAAAAAATAAAATAAATGAATATAACAAAAGCAGGAACAAACTCAGATACATAGAACAAACTAGTGGGTTACCAGTGGGGAGAGGAGTCAGAGGAAGGACTGATAGGGGAAAGGGATGTATGAGATAAAATAAGCTACAAGGATGTAATATATGACACAGAGAATATAGCCATTATTTTTATAATTCCTCTAAATGGAATATAATCTGTAAAAATACTGAATCACTATGTTGTACACCTGAAATTAATATAGCATTGTAAATCAACTATACTTTAATAAAAAATAATAATAATAAATTTTACTTGTACTAGGGCTTCCCTGGTGGCTCAGCTGGTAAAGAATCCGCCTGCAATGTGGGAGACCTGGGTTCGATCCCTGGGTTGGGAAGATACTCTGGAGAAGGGAAAGGCCATCCACTCTAGTATTCTGGCCTGGAGAATTCCATGGACTGTATAGTCCATAGGTTGAAAGAGTAGGACACAAATGAGAGACTTTAACTTACTTATACTTTCAGTGAGTATGGATAAACATCTAGAGTATTTTTAAAATATATTTAATATGCTGTTATAAATTAAAGAAAAAAATCACGCCTCCTCTAGAAGTAATGGTGCCTATAGTAGATGTTCCTAAGGAGTGTTACATTTTACTACAAATACTGACATACCTTGGAGATAATGTGGGTTTGGTTCTAGACCATAGGAATACAGCGAATATTGCAATAAATTGAGTCACATGAATTTTTTGGTTTCCTGTGCTCAGTTGTGTCTGACTCTTTGCAACCCCCTGGAGTGTGTGTAGCCTACCAGGCTCCTCTGTTCGTGGAATTCTCCAGGCCAGAGTACTGGAGTGGGTTGCCATTTCCTCCTCCAAGGGATCTTCCCGACCCCGGGATCAAACCCTGGTCTCCTTCATTGCAGGCAGATTCTTTACTGTCTGAGCCACTAGGCATAGTGAATCCCAAAAAAAAGTTACATGCTGGAGAAAATTTAATTGTTATGTATCAAAAAATCTATTGTGAAATCATTGTTAAATACAGAGTGGTGAAGTTGAGCTAAAGATGTTTCATCAATTGAATACTTGTATTATACAATGGTACTGATAGGTACCATTACCTCAGATATGCAGATGACACCACCCTTATGGGAGAAAGTGAAGAAGAACTAAAAAGCCTCTTGAGGAAAGTGAAAGAGGAGAGTAAAAACGTTGGTTTAAAATGCAACATTCAGAAAACTAAGATCATGGCCTCTGGTCCCATCACTTCATGGCAAATAGATGGTGAGACAATAAACAGTGACAGACTTTATTTTGGGGGGGGCTCTAAAATCACTGCAGATGATGATTGCAGCCATGAAATTAAAAGACGCTTGCTCCTTTGAAGAAAAGCTCTGACAAACCTAGATAGCATACTAAAAAGCAGAGACATTACTTTACCAACAAAGGTCTGTCTAGTCAAAGCTATGGGTTTTCCAATCGTCATATATGGATGTGAGAGTTGGACTACAAAGAAAGCTGAGCACCGAAGAATTGATGCTTTTGAACTGTGGTGTTGGAGAAGACTCTTGAGAGTCCCTTGGACTGCAAGGAGATCAACCAGTCCATCCTAAAGGAAATCATTCCAGGGTGTTCATTGGAAGGACTGATGCTGAAGCTGAAATTCCAATGCTTTGGCCACCTAATGTGAAGAACTAACCTCTTGGAAAAGACCCTGATGCTGGAAAAGATTGAGGATAGGAAGAGAAGGGGATGACAGAGGATGAGATGGTTGGATGGCATCACCGACTCAATGGACATGGGTTTGGGTGGACTCCGGGAGTTGGTGATGGACAGGGAGGCCTGGCGTGCTGCGGTTTATGGGGTCTCAAAGAGTCGGACCCAACTGAGCAACTGAACTGAACTGAACTGAATGATAGCTAAAGTTGCACCCATATTATGTTTTTAATGATACATGTGTTTTTTTTAAATTTAATTTTATTTTTAAACTTTACATAATTGTATTAGTTTTGCCAAATATCAAAATGAATCCACCACAGGTATACATGTGTTCCCCATCCTGAACCCTCCTCCCTCCTCCCTCCCCATTCCATCCCTCTGGGTCGTCCCAGTGCACCAGCCCCAAGCATTTTGCATGTGTGCGTAAAATATATGTTCTAGCATGTATTTTTGAAACTTTAAACTTTGTCCAGCGTAGAAGCAGAAACATAATATTTTCTATTGCTTTTTTGTTTTCCTTTAATAGAGTTGAGGTGAGTTTGCTTTAGGCTGGAAGTTTTAAAATAAGTGAAAACAACTTAAATTGCCCTTTGATTGTGGAGAGAATGATTTGAAGTCTCTCAGTTTTTATGAAAGCTACAATAGTCAGGACAATAGATATTTAGAAATTAACGTCAACTGTGAACTGTGGTAATTATCAACTATTTTCAAGTCGGCTTAATGTCCATTTGATTCTGTAAAGCATTTTTTCTCTCCTAATGTGCTCATTATCTTTGAAAATCCATACAAATTAAAATTAATTTTGTTTGGGTATGTTTTTGAGAATTTCATCACTTTCTTTGAAAAAGTTGACATTTGTGTTGATAAGTGGTAAAAGATAGACTTTTAAATACGGAAACACAATGAGTCTCCATCTCCATTAACTTTAAGTTATGTCTAATGTTTAAACAACATGGTTTCTAATTTTGAGGTATCTTTTTGCAAATGAGGCTGTTCTGTCAGCTTGTTTTTACAATTGCGATCATAACACACAGAAATAATAAATACAGCAAAATAATACATAGGGATCTACTAACATTTTTCTTTTTACTGATTTACCAGTAATAAGATCACAAAAAATTAAAGGCTGCTGTGTTTCTAAAAAATAAGGGCTTAAATATATATACATGACACATACCCCTACAACACTATTATTACGCCAAAATTCATTTCTTAGTATTAAGTATCTAGTTCAAATTTCTAGTTTCATAAACGTCATTAACATTTTTATAATTTTTCCCCATAAATCAGGATCCAAATAAAGCTCACACATTGTAGTCTACGTTATTTTTTCCCTACATCAATCCTTTTGGATTCAGTAATCCCTTTATATGGCAGGCATTATTTAATGTCTCTTGAAGTAAAATTCATAGATAATAAAACCTACCTCTCCTACTATTAAAAAATTCACTGTAATGCCTTTAGAATAATTTAAAAACAATTTTTAAAAAAAAAAATAAGATAGGCTTTTATATATAAGTGCTTCTAATGACTCTACTAGAAAAAACCAATGTGTGCCTATTTATAATAAGAATGCCTGGATTTAAGCTAAGCAAGCAGTAAATTCAGAAGTTATTCCGTAAGTACAAGAAAATGGAAGAGCAGATGAATTGATAAACAATGGAATAAAAATAAGTATTAGAAGAAGTATCAGGATAGATGTACTTGATATGTCACTCTAATACTTTCTGTTCAACATTTATTGAAAGGAACCTCAGCTTTTTGGAGAAATGGTAGAATCTAGAGCTGAGGAGGGAAAATTTAAGATGAGTGTGGAGCATCTTTTGCCAGAAGGTAAGGAAGTGCTTAAAAAACACAATGATAAGAGCACGTCAAAGACTTGGAAGCCCTTCTGAAAGAGCTGTCAGTGGCTGAAGCTGGAACAATTTGAGCAATGCAAGTAGTTTTGAATTTTAACTCAATGTATAATGTAAGTATTGAGGAGTCTATACTGATGTAAATAAATACCTGGATAAACAAATGAGGGAGGAAAGAAAAAAATCTCCCATACAGATAATTTCAAATAATTTATGTAGAAACATCCCTCTCAAGGAAGTGACACATAACTCCACACTTTTTGATCCTGAACTCACTTGGTGACCTGTTCTGAAGACTAAAGTGTGGGAAGGGAAAGTACAATTTCAGTGGACTAACCGAGTGAACTCTCCGTTCACCACCTGATCACCGTTTGCATCATCAGTAATAAGCGATGTTCATCATAAGTACTTTTGATATGATATGATGTGGTGAGAATGGCACCTGACCAATGTGGTCTTCTTCCCCAAAACCCACAATTCCAGTCTCAGTTCAGTTCAGTTGCTCAGTCATGTCTGACTCTTTGCGACCTGATGGACGGCAGCACGCTAGGCCTCCCTGTCCATCACCAACTCCAGCAGCTTGCTCAAGCTCATGTCCATTGCTTCAGTGATGTCATCCAACCATTTCATCCTCTCACGTCCCCTTCTCCTCCCACCTTCAGTCTTTCCTAGCATCAGGGTCTTTTCCAATGACTCAGTTCTTCGCCAAATGTGGCCAAAGTTTATTGGCATTTCAGCTTCAGCATCAGTCTTTCCAATGAATATTCAGGACTGATTTCCTTTAGGATTAACTGGTTGGATCTCCTTGAAGTCCAAGGGACTCGCAAGAGTCTTCTCCAACACCACAGTTCAAAAGCATCAATTCTTCAGCACTCAGCTTTCTTTATGGTCCAACTCTCACATCCATACATAACAACTGGAAAAACCATAGCTTTGACCAGACCTTTGTTGGTAAAGTTATGTCTGCTTTTTAATATGCTGTCTAGGTTGGTCATAGCTTTTCTTCCAAGGAGCAAGCGTCTTAATTTCATGGCTGCAATCACCATCTACAGTGATTTTGTAGCCCAAGAAAAGAAAGTCTGTCACTATTTCCATTGTTTCCCCATTTATTTGCCATGAAGTGATGGGACTGGATGCCATGATCTTAATTTTTGGAATGTTGAGTTTTAAGCCAACTTTTTCACTCTCAACTTTCGCTTTCATCAAGAGGCTCTTCAGTTCTTCGCTTTCTGCCATAAGGGTGATATCATCTGCATATCTGAGGTTATTGATATTTCTCCTGGAAATCTTGATTCCAGCTAGTATTTCATCCAGCCTGGCATTTCACATGATGTACTCTGCATATAAGTGACAATAAACAGCCTTGTTGTACTCCTTTCCCAATTTTGAACCAGTCTGTTGTTCCATGTCTGGTTCTAACTGTTGCTTCTTAAGCTGCATACAGATTTCTTAGGAGGCAAGTAAGGTGGTCTGGTATTCCCATCTCTTGAAGAATTTTCCACAGTTTGTTGTGATCCACACAGTCAAAGGCTTTGGCATAGTCAATAAAGCAGAAGTAGATGTTTTTCTAGAACTCTTTTGCTTTTTCGATGATCCAACAGATGTTAGCAGTTTGATCTCTGGTTCCTCTACCTTTTCTAAATCCAGCTTGAACATCTGGAAATTCTAGTTCACGTACTGCTGAAACCTGGCTTGGAGAATTTTGAGCATTACTTTGCTAGCGTGTGAGATGAGTGCAATTGTGCAATTGTTTGAACATTCTTTGGCATTGCCTTTCTTTGGGATTGGAATGAAAACTGACCTTTTCCAGTCCTGTGGCCACTGCTGAAAATTTTCCAAATTTGCTGACATATTGAGTACAGCACTTTCACAGCATCATCTGTTAGAATTTGAAATAGCTCAGCTTAAATTCCATCACCTCCACTAGCTTTGGTCCTAGTGAAGCTTCCTAAGGCCCACTTGACTTTGAATTCCAGGATGTCTGGCTCTAGGTGAGTGATCACACCCTTGTGGTTATCTGGGTCATTAAGGTGTAAACAGGAGAAAAACATTAAACAAATCTAAATCTATGGACATTTTTACAAAATAACTGACCAATATTCCTTCAGAACTGTCAAAGTAATCAAAAACAAGGAAAATGTGAAAAACTCACATACCATAAGATAAGGAGACATGAGGATTATTTAGATCCTAGGACAGAAACAGCCTGATAGGAAAAAAGTATTTGAAATAAAAATGAATTGTGAAGTTTAGTTAATAGTGGTATAACAGTGCTGTTCCTTAGTTGTGAGAAATGTGTCACAGCAATGTGAGCTGTTAATAATAGAATATAAAATGAAGTGAAGTGAAAGTTGCTCAGTCATGTCCAGCTCTTTGCAACCCCATGGACTGTACAGTCCATGGAATTCTCCAGACCAGAATACTCAAGTGGTTAGCTTTTCCCTTCTCCAGGGGATCTTCCCAACCCAGGGATCGAACCCAGGTCTCCCACATTGCAGGCGGATTCTTTACCTGCTGAGCCACAAGGGAATCCCAAGAATACTGGAGTGGGTAACCTATTCCTTCTCCAGGGGATCCTCCTGACCCAGGAATCGAAGCAGGGTCTCTTGCTTTGCAGGTGGATTCTTTACAAACCAAGCTATCAGGGAAGCCCTTAAAGTGAAAGTTGCTCAGTCGTATCCGAGTCTTTTTGGCCCCATGGACTATACAGTCCATGGATTTCTTCAGGCCAGAATACTGGAGTGGGTAGCCTTTCCCTTCTCCAGGGGATCTTCCCAACCCAGGGATTGATCCCAGGTCTCTGTCATTGCAGGCGGGTTCTTTACCAGCAGAATATGAGTGAGAGCTATGCAGAAACTCTGTACTATTTTTCCAACTTTTCTGCAGACCTAAAATTATTCTGAAATAGTTTAAAAAAATTAGAGTTAAATTTATTTTGAAATTTGGTTATGTCAAAATATAAACAATATCGCATATGAAAAAGCTTTGGTTTACCATTTTGTGTTAATAATAGACTCTTTCAAATGTAAGGGAAAAAGTCATGTGGTTTACAGGCAGTTGTACAGTGTGGGACTGTTGCATTCATTGATCTAGCAATCATTCAGTAACCTAATCATTGTGATAACCCCAAACTCCTCACAATACTTACAGTGCACCCAAGGGCCAATATTGGCCCTGACCTGGCTACAAGAACCTCTGCCTGTCTCTTTGCTCCAGTGTAAATCTCATGCTCTTCCACTTGTGAAAAAATAATTTTTTGAATAAATGTTACACCTGGTTTCCCTTCAACTGAAATTAATCTTTTACTTGATTAGCTTTTGTTTTTAATGTTTTGCTAATGAGTAAATGTATTTAAGAGAAGGAAACTGAATGTGCATGGAATAGGATGGAAACCACCAAAATTTAGCTCCATCTCCTTATGTATATTACCTCAGTTATAACAGATTTGCAGTTAAACTGTTGGACAGAAGAGTGTGCTATTCTAAACCTTGTTAACAAAGCCTGATTACCAACACTTTCTAATTGTAGTTTCTGTTTCCTGCAGACATTGTGTAGGAATGTTAAACAAGGCATGAACATTTTTTAGCAAATAAATGTGGTTTATAATAATTGATTTTAAGCTGAATATATAAGTGAAGTGAATATATAAATGTGTATATAAATATGCATTCATGTTTACTTAGGGGAGATATTTGCCTAGGGTAGATTTGCTGAAATTGAATATAACCAAATGAACTTTCATCATTGCTTTTCTACAAGGAAATCACCATTTTTCTTTTTGTCACTAAAGGTAACACTATTTTCATTGTATTATGGGGTCATGTCCTGTGTTTAGTGGGCTTCCCTGGTGTCTCAGATGGTAGACTCTGCCTGCAATTCTGGAGGCCTGGTTTCCATCTCTGGGTTGGGAAGATTCCCTGGAGAAGGGCATGGCAACCCACTCAGGTATTCTTGCCTGGTGAATCCACATGGACAGAGGAGCCTGGTGGGCGATAGTCCATGGGATCGCAGAGAGTAGGACATGACTGAGCAACTAAGCAAAGCACAGCACAGTGTGTTTAGCAGCTGAGTTTGGGGTATGAGAGTGTTTGTAACTTAATACCTCCTTTGGTCACATCTCTGAGAAATTATATTTGATTTCAAAATAGAACTACTTTAACACTTGCATTTTATTCCTGTATCTTTTTTTTAATTAATATTATCCTTGTTTTATATTTTACTGGCATGAAAATTTTCTGAAAGGAGTAGGCTCTGGTAATAAGTAGGTAAAACTGTGACCAGGAATTTGATGCATTAACTTGTTTTTTTCTTGCCACAATAAATTGAAATGTTATATTGATCACAACTTCAGCTTATTTGATTCTTTGCTATTAATCCACATCTATGAAAGTGTGAAGTTCTGCTAATGCTGATGTGAATATCTGAGAATTGTCTCCCTGTCTTGCTGCTAAATGTCCTTCTCTTTTCCTGACTTCATGCTCTGACTACCAGCCTAGATATACATTAATGTATTATCTGTGAAATACATTTGTTTTTTGTGCAAAGTGTTTCTTAAACTATGCTCACATGAATGAAGGAAAGTTTATTTTTTTTTCTGCTTTATTTTTTTTTGTTTTAGTAAGGTAACAATGTTTTGCATTTTAAGAAAACTTAAAAAAAACAATCTGTGTAGATTGTAAGTTAAATATCAAAGCTTTGAAGCCATCTTTGAATATGTGATTAGAAATGATGGGTTGGCTTTCCAAGATTCTCCTATATCATAGACAGGATAGAATCTGTCCCAAGGTAGGCGGGCAACATTTAGATTGAAATTGTTTTCATAACTTTCCAATGATACTTTTCATAACAGAAGTACACAGATTTAGGATGACTAGCTATTACAGTAATACAGTCTCATAATAATTAATACAGTGTTTCAGGTTTAAAAATAAAATAAAATTTAAAAAAATAATTAAAAACAATGTTAGAAGCAAATAGTGTGATTTTCATGACTTATGAAATACAGATGGTAAGAAGAAGACTTGGAAGCTTTTTCAGAGTGCAGATGGACATGAGTTCTTCAGAGAAGTTAATTAAGAGTAATCATTGTATAGTAACTACTGTCTTTTAGGCTGCCATGAATTTAATATTCTACCTTCCCCAATAAAAATGCCAGATGGTGTATTTAAGGCTGCTGAAAACATCTTTATCACCTATAGGCATACCAAAAGACTTACTCACCTTTTGTACCCCACTCTTCCCCCATCTCTACATGTCATAAATGTATAAAAATATGAATAAAAAGATAATCAAAGGGAAAAATATCTAGTAGGAAGCACTGTATAGTGAAAACAATACAAGTTATCTGTAGGACTGAGTTGGAACTGAAAATCTCTAGTTTTAGTCCAATTTAAATTCTGTTCCATTGTGTGTTTTTAACTCACCTCCTCATTTCTCAAGCCTTCAATTTCTTTTTCTAAAAATGAGGGTAAGGAAAATGTGCTTTATAGAGTCTTCTGAAGAACAGTTAACATGTAGTCTGAGTAGAAATTGAGTAACATTTTTACACTGGCAAAAGTAGTTTATTAATTATTGAACAATATTTTAAAATGATATTTACGAAAAAGAATTTTTAAGTATTCCAATTTAGAAATGAATTGCTGTATATAGCTCACATATACGAAGAAGCTAAGACAAAGATTATACTGATTTTAAAATATATTTGGAATATGAAGTGGCTGGTTCTCTCTTGGAAACTTTTCCTATTATTAGCTTCTTTCTGCCTTGTGTGTAGCCACTTCTCTCTAACAGCTTTATTGGTATCTTCCTTTCCAAACAATTTTTTCCTTATGTGAGTCAAATGATCACTTAAGTAATTCAGCCTAATTATTAGAATGGTATATCTCGTTCTTCCTGCCGAGAAACCAAATACTAAGGTCCAAAAGGCATTGCTGTTGATGCCTTACCATCCGTGTCTATGTCTCAACTGGTATGAGCCTCATCTCAGTAGGAATCCTTGCATATCATGATTCCTCACACTTCTCAGCTTTATTTTACCAAAAGGTTTATGATCACAGAAATTTCATTTTTCAGACATTGTCAGAAGATTGGAATATAAGTTTTATCAACACAGGCATATACATGCTGATCAAAATTGTTAAACACTGAAACTGTACAATGAAAATAACAGGCACTTATGAACACTAGAGCTCTATTTAAGTATTAAGAATGTATTGACTTTTCATGGGGAAACAGTCAATTGTAAGGAACAAATGTACCAATTCAGTTGAGCTTGGATCACTGAAAACAAGAGAGAATCACTGACAAAACAATGCCTTTTCTCATTCATGTATCACAAGTGGTATTTGGATGGAGGACAATTGAGAAGCATTAAGACTACAAATTAGTTCCCGTGTTTTGTATTATGGAATGGTTGTTGGAAAGTGTACTTTCCCAATGCTAGTATGCTATATATTTTTTTAATTACCAGCAGTTTTGTTTTTCTCCTTATGTTTCACATCTGTGTTTCCCTTGGAAAAATGCTCCATATATCCAAACTGGTATACTCGTGTAAATTATGTCAGCTCACAGATAAAATTTAGTGTAGAAGAATTTTTTAAATACTGCAATTAAGAGCTTCCTTTTAATCAGTGTAACAGTGTAACAATGTTGCCTTTAAAACCTTTGAGAAATATTTTTCTCCATGATTTTGTTATTACTACTTTTCCTCCATCTTTTTGATTTTGTGTGATAAATGACAAAAGACAATAATATGCCATATTTTATTCTTTTCATTCAAACTTTGAAGATCATTTGGACTTTTTTGATCACCCCTGAGCCATTTATAGCTCATTTTTTAAAACCATTTAAATTTTAAATTAAACAAATGACTTTTGAAAAATGAGAACATGTAGTTAAGATAGCTATCAGAGTTACCTAGGGAAATAATGTGACCTTCTGGTTTTCTTTGCCTTAAAAGAATATTGGGTGACATGTTCTCCTTTAAAACTGGATTATAAATTTTAAATTCCTTCTTATATTTGGTTTAGAAGCAATGAATGATGAGCATTCTTGATTTTCTTTATGTCTACTTTAGTGACAGTTGGGACTTCTGAATTTTTAGAAGGTTTGATTTTTTTCCATCCTATAAATTGAATGTCAGGCATAAAACTTCATGTACTTTACATAAAGAGTTGTTATGTAACAAAAGCAGAAGGTGTATTTTTGATGTTGTAGGTGGATCTGAATCCTTCAAGTCTATGCCATCATTGCCAGATTACTTTTACAAATTCTGGTTAGCAGATTCCTCAGATGGTAGGTTACAAATCTCTCCTCTTTCTCCCTTTTCTCCCTTTTTCTATAATCTTTCACTACTAAAAACTGTAACAAGTTTTGCAAGAAGGTCATTGAGCAAATACCTTCTGATCCCGTGGATAGACTAACTCCTCACACTCTTTCTCTGCCTACTTCTTGGTAATATTAAAAAAATTTTTCAGGTAGCTGAGAAGTCATACTATATAAAAATAAAAATATGAATTACAAATGCTCTCACAAGACAAGGAAAGCATAAATTAGAGTATGTGGTATATGCAAGTTGATACAGACTGACAAAAACCCCAATGCTTTTTGTTCTTGGTGTTCATTTTTAAATCATCCCTTTAAAATCAGGGTCTGTGTAATGTTCTTTCAAGTTATTTCTAGATATGTGCAAATTAATCAAACAGATTTGTATTAATGGATGCAGTGCAAATATGTCCCTTAAATTCTTAGCAAATGTTACAGATATTTTTATAAACCTTTAACATTTATGGTATTAATTATATTTGACAGGGAAATTCTTACTTAGGTCCCTTTATTGAAACATATCATTAGTTAAAACAGTTTGTAACATTTCTTTCATAAGAACATGCTTAATTTGTGTGTACACTGACACACTTGTTCTCTATGAAATAAATTGATAAGAAAGAACTTGTAGAAATCTCTTATTACATGTAACCAACTGATTGGTTAAGGACTTGTCTAGATTCACATATCTTTCTAGTAACAAAATTACAAAAAGACAGCTCAGAAAAAGTGTGAGGCATACATCTTTTCATTGTTATAAGGACATCTCTGTTAGGAACAAAATTAATTTTTTTGATCACTGGTGTCAAAGCTAGAACACGTCTTGATTAACACATGCAACAAGCCTACTTCATAAAATAATCCCCTCATTAAGAATGTGTGCTTTAGATTTCATTTATCATAAATCGAATATAAGATTCAAAGAATGCCAGACCCCATTTGTAAGGAGTTAAAAATGCTATTAACTGCTAGAAACACTTCTGATAGTCTTCAAATCTCTGTGTGCTGTGATTCAGTGATTTTTAAATATCATTTTCTAAGGCAATGCTCTTTGTTGGTATAGTCCAGGGCAACAGGATTAAATCCAAGTCTGAACACACAGTGGATTTTGTGGTCTGTTTAGAGCTGTAAATGGTTTACTTTGCTGAATTGTCTATTACAATTCACTTATTTTTAATTATTTGCCATTTTAATTATGAATGATATACATGTTCCTGAATCTCCACATGTAGAATAAGTTTTGGCTTTATATTCTTTAACTATATAATTTAAGTAAGCTCAGCATTCTGCTAGAATTAGTATAATAGAATAAATTGGTCTCAACCAAACACAAATAGCTATCTTTGATGCATCAGAAAAGTACATTTGAAAGATCAGGACCACTGAATTATTTTAAGATTTGTTCATTGAGTTGACTTATTGTGATGTCCTCCTTGATACCTATTTTAAACAGTGCTCTCTTCTTCTGTGTAGTAGATATTGCATCACTTATACTGTTCTCATTGCTTTCTCTTTCTGACATTCCTATATCTCAGTGTTATAGCCGCACAGTTGGAGTCTCTGATAAGTATATGAATGCCAAATAGGGAGACATGAGTAAATAAAAATACTTAGCAAAATGGAAACAAACATATAAATGGATTTTTTTCAAGTTTGAAACATGTGGGTCTCTTGTATTAGGTGTGCTGTCACGTATTCAATAACTAGATGAAAACAAAGTATTTTTTCTTTCACCACTGAAATACCATTGTGTTTCTATTCTGAATTTCCTTCTAATGGCATTTACTGTCCTTTAGGAATTACTTTCTTTTACATGTTAATCTTTAGATACTGTATTTTTTGAGCTTTGTCATCCTTTTAAGAATGGCAAAAATTTGTAAGTTAATTGCTTGAGAATGAACTGTGGCGTTATGCACATTTTCTGATAGCTGCTGTTAAAGATGAAATGATAATGCTTTTCCTGCCACCATAAGAAATGTGGTCACCTCAGGACAAGCACTGAGTCATACTTCTGGACCAGTAGGAAAAGTTCACATCATTGGCAGCCACCCGGGCTCTTCATGTTCCATGACAAATGGCAAACTGGCACATAGTGTAACTGAAGTGTTTCTCAAATGTCTAAGTCCCAGGAAAATTAATGTTAAGGAGTGTAAAACTTAATTCTGTGACTGCTTTTGAACCAGCAGTTTTGAGTTATTAATTTAGTTATACTTGTTTCACAAATTTATAATTGTGTTTTGACTAAATTTATATTATAACTTGAAATGGTAAAACTAAAGCACCTTCTATAGTGAAGAGCTAAAGAATTAGATCTTGTTCCCATATTTTTATTGTCTGTTAACCCATCTCAGCAACTCAGATAACACTGGAATATGACCGTAAATGTTTTTTTACTATATGTTGGTCATAGATACACAGCTATTAAATTAACCTAGAAATTTTTGAACTTACATATAAGTATTTATGTAGTTATGTACAACAGTAGTAGAATAATAGAAAACTTGATTGATTACCCTCATAAATACCAATAAAGTTTGGTACCAAAAACTGCCCACTTCCACCTACTCAAACAACCTTAAAGCATAAATTCTATTTTAGAGTATTTTACTAATATTATGTGCTAGTACAATTAAAATAAGCACCTTATAAAAATAAAACCTTTAATTGAATCTCTTTGTTAATGTACATCTTCAAGGCACCTCACATTTTTTATGCAGAAGTTAATTGTATGTATATCCTTCAAATGAAAGGAAGTTTGTTTTAGAGACATTTTTCTCTTTTTGTAGTTTTACTTGAAACATGTAATTTGCTAAGTATATCAGAGCTAATTCTGTGTGGTTGGGTAGTATTTTTATTTGTCCGTGGGCCGTTGAGTTTTTTAATAGTAAAATACAACATATGTTGCCTACAGAATTAGGTATTTTTAAAAGTTGCTCTGAGAACATTGGAATCTAACATGAAAACCTTTTGGGATAGTTCAGTTATTTTTCCCCTCAGGTAATCAGAATGTCCCCATTCTAAATTAAAGTTTTGACAGAATATTTTTTTATCATTTAATCACATTAACTTAAACTCCTGTAAGGCCTGTCCACCATCACCATTGTATAACCACCTCCAGTAATCTACTCATTGGTCACTGTATTATACAGTCTATTCCAGTAGTCACTTTATTACAGTGGCAAAAATGTAGACTTTGAAGCTAAATATACCTAGATTTAAATTCCAGTTTTGCTACTTATTGATTGTTTGGATTTGAGCATATAATAACCATTTTCTCCTTTTTAAAATGAGGACATAACAACACCTACCTTAAAGACCATTGAGATTTAAATGAAGTAATCTATGCAAATAGTATACTGATTATTGGTACTTAGTAGGTTCTAACATTGGCTGTTATTATTACCACCACTAATACTGCCTATAAAAGAGGGTTGTAGTCTGAGAGTGCTAATATATGCAAAGATCATAGTAGAAACTGGAAAAGTATTGGTTATTATTGTTACCACTAACAACACAAAGTCACCACGCTAGCCTAAAAATAATTTATTACTGTAATTGATGCTGAATGTAAATCATCAAGTATTTTTTGAGCTACTCCAATTTAGTTTTACTGAAGTAATAAATGAATTGTAAGTATAATGAAGCTGGAAAACAAGATTACTGAGAAGATAAAAATAAAGATTCCATAAACAGTTTACATTTGACTCAGAATCAAGACTCTTTGCCAGGAATGGACCATTCAGTTCAACATGGCTTACTCATACAAAAATTTCTGTTTATATGCCTCATGCCTTAATATACTTGAATTTAAAGTCATACTTCTGAAATGTAGAGCTCCACATATTTTCATATGGCGAAAATATAGTATTTAAATCAGACTTAGCAATGTCTGAGTTACAAAAGACTTTCAGAGTTGTATCTGGCACATTTATACAATAACTATTTTTGAATTAACTAATGAGTAAAATCACCTCAATAAATAAAAAGTAATCTAAGATAACTACTGCTCTTAACTTCTGTTTCATATGTAAATTTAGCTACAGCGCAAAGAATATTTTTCTTCCACTCTTTTAAAGATTAAGAAAGATAAATTTTTATTTGATCTCAGGGCAGAGACTTTCTTTTTATTGGTTTGTGTAAATTAAGTATTTTATCGAAAGCTTTTCTTTTATGAACTAGAGTTCAAATGTTGCCTGAATAAGAACCCAAGTCAAAATATATAAAGAAAATATTTTAAAATGAATAAATGTTCTTAATTGTTTTGGGGCAAGCTTACTTAAATTTGGGGGGGGTGTTATGAATGATAAGAAAGAGTAGATGAAAGACTATTTTAAACTTTTAGGTGTTTTAGTCACTTCTTTCTTCCTTAGGTCTTTACAAGTGTTTTTATAGTAGTAGAAGTGTGCAAATACATTTTAAAATCTTTTAGTGCTTCTTTTTAAGAACACTCTGGAATTTAAACCTACAGCTATACCTTGTTCAAGCTAGTGTCTTTTGGCCAAGATGTATCTTTTCTAAGCAGTGATTTGCTGAATTAGGGGTTCTCTAATAAGCCAGGATGTTAGTAATACTAACAGAATGATGAGCTTAGAAAAGTGGGTTAAGAATTGTCCACTAAAAGGATAGTCCAGTAGCAGGAATCTTAAGTGTTCAGTTCAGTTCAGTTACTCAGTCATGTCTGACTCTTTGCGACCCCAAGGACTGCAGCACGCCAGGCCTCCCTGTCCATCACCAACTGCCGGACTCTACCCAAACCCATGTCCATTGAGCCGGTGATGCCATCCAACCATCTTATCCTCTGTCGTCCCCTTCTCCTCCTGCCCTCAATCTTTCCCAGCATCAGGGTCTTTTCAAATGAGTCAGCTCTTGACGAAAGCCTCTTGAGGAGCCTCTTGATAAAAGTGAAAGAGGAGAGTGAAAAAGTTGGCTTAAAGCTCAACATTCAGAAAACTAAGATCATGGCATCCGGTCTCATCACTTCATGGCAAATAGATGGAGAAACAGTGGAAACAGTGGCTGACTTTATTTTTCTTGGCTCCCAAATCACTGCGAATGGTGATTGCAGCCATAAACTTAAAAGATGCTTATTCCTTGGAAGGAAAGTTATGACCAACCTAGACAGCATATTAAAAAGCAGAGACATTACTTTGCCAACAAAGGTCCGTCTAGTCAAGGCTATGGTTTTCCTTTGGTCATGTATGGATGTGAGAGTTGGACTGTGAAGAAAGCTGAGCACTGAAGAATTGATGCTTTTGAACTGTGGTGTTGGAGAAGACTCTTGAGAGTCCCTTGGACTGCAAGGAGATCCAACCAGTCCATCCTAAAGGAGATAGGTCCTGGGTGTTCATTGGTAGGGCTGATGTTGAAGCTTAAACTCCAGTACTTTGGCTGACTGATGCGAAGAGCTGACTCATTTGAAAAGACCCTGATGCTGGGAAAGATTGAGGGCAGGAGGAGAAGGGGATGACAGAGGATGAGATGGTTGGATGGCATCACCGGCTCAATGGACATGGGTTTGGGTGGACTCCGGGAGTTGGTGATGGACAGGGAGGCCTGGCCGCAAAGAGTCAGACACGACTGAGCAACTGAACTGAACTGAGCTTTAAGCCAACTTTTTCACTCTCCTCTTTCACTTTCATCAAGAGGCTCTTTAGGTCGTCTTCGCTTTCTGCCATAAGGGTGGTATCATCTGCATATCTGAGGTTATTGATATTTCTCCTGGCAATCTTGATTCCAGCTTGTGCTTTCTCCAGCCCAGCATTTCTTATGATGTACTCTGCCTATAAGTTAAATAAGCAGGGTGACAATATATAGCCTTGACGTACTCCTTTTCCTATTTGGAACCAGTTTGTTGTTCCATGTCCAGTTCTAACGGTTGCTTCCTGACCTGCATACAGGTTTCTCAAGAGGCAGGTCAGGTCTGGTATTCCCATCTCTTTCAGAATTTTCCAGTTTATTGTGATCCACACAGTCAAAGCTTTGGCATAGTCTTAAATGTAGATAGCAACAGTTTGACTTTTTATATTAATGTCAAAAATAGAGGGTTTTAAAATTGGAAATAACATGCTCACATTTCTTGATAATTATCTAACTCTATAAGCACTTAAGGTGATAGCACAAACTACTAAGATCTGGCTTAGAGAGAATTCATTTTGATCTTTTTCAAAGCCAGAAAAATACCACTTGTGGGTTCACAGACTCTAATATATAATAAATACGTATTTCCTTTTCCTTAGTTTCTGACTGGAAGCACTGAAAAGTCTTGGAATTTCCTAAGTGAGGGGATTAATAAAGGTGTCTTGTTATTTTAATGAGGTGATTTTTGGACTACACCCAAGAATGTGTGACTGATGAGCGTAAATTTCTCTTGCTGAGGAGAGAGCTTGGAAGTGCCCTTGCCCTTTGCTGGTACCTTGCCTTGTGCATATCTTCTGTTTGGCTGTTCTCAAGTTATATCCGTTTATAATAATGGTAGTCTGGTTAGTGAAATGTTTCTTTTATGTGAGCTGTTCTAGCAAATTAATGAAACCTGAGTATGGGGTTGTGGGAACCTTTGATTCATAGCCAGTTGATCAGAAGTAGAGGTAATGGTACTGAAAGGCACTTGGGTCCACTCTCCCATCATGCAGCAAAGGCAGTCTATTGGCACCTGGTTGTGGTGACTGAGCATACAGCATTTATTGAAAGGGCACCAAGCAAGGAGAATGAGCAAATCATGCTCAAAAGACTGTACTCCCTTATGACTTTCAGGAAAGGGTTTTAAAGGCAACATTTAGGGTGAGGGTTATAGGGTGTATGACTTTCTTCTGATGGGTTGGTGGTGAGATAACAGGGTGATATTTTGGGAATCTTAATCATCAGCCTAGTTCCAACCAGTTTGGGATCTATGTGCTTGTTTAGCATGTAGTCCCCATCCTCTACCTGGCATGTGGATGTCTTTATTTCTGCAGAACAACTCAAAGATTTGTGTCTGATTGTTATGTATATCCCTTGAGGAGGAACTAGTACCCTGTTATATCCCTGAACTTTTGTTTAAGCTATTATTTTCTTGCTTGGCAGCTTTTCCTATGTTTCTGCATTTACTCACTTTCCTAATTAGTAACTGTTTGAGCCTGTTCTTTGAGAATCAGAAAGGCCCAAGAGACTAAAGCCTTTTTCTACAAATAAGAAACACAGAGGGGTTTTTGTGCCTGGGAGGGACCTTCAGGGTCTTGCTCTATTTCAGTAACAATCTGGGCTTGTGGTTGGCATCCTGAGTTAGAGGGGATCCTTGGACCCTCCAGTTTGTAACTGGTGGGTCAAAAGCACAAATAACCTGGGCTTTCTGATAGTGTCAGAGTTGACTTGAATTGAATTATCAGACACCCTCCTGGTTTTAAAGGAGTAGATTTCTAATCTTATAGCAAAAAGCTCAAAAAGAAGGCTGCCACATTCATTCACTTGTGTAACTTTTTACTATCCTATATATGATTGTGCAGGTATGTATTACCCAACCTGCACGGATCTATGTGGTGTTCTTGGATAAGTAAGGGTATGGAGTTGAAACCTAGAGCAAATAAAGGGAAATTTCATAAACTTTCTGGTTTTGCTTATCTAAAATTGAGAATATTAGAATAAATCATTAATATTTTAGAATGATTTAGTTTATGTTCATTTTCAGTTTGGGTAATTGAATGCTTATGCCAAAGACTATGTTTGGACTTATGATGATACTTAACAGGCTTAATAATTTTAAAGAAAACTTATGTTTATGATTTTTCTAATTTATTTCTAATCTAGCAACTAATCTGAAATTTAAATGGCAAATGACTACAAATAAATTTACTATAAATTACTCTATCTTACAAATAAAAATGCATTTTTTTAGTATTCTGGAACATGCAAATATTTGACATGTAGTTAGCTCCAAAATATTTATACAAAAACAAAAGATCATATTAAAATTATAGGCATTGAAATTTTTATACTTATTTGACATAATTTAATTTTTTTGTGCTTGATTTACCATCCTGATTATGTTTAGGACATAATTCTTAAATTAATCTCTTGAATCCAGTTCACAACTGAGTATTTCAATCATCAAACTTGTAAACATATAAAAAAAGGAAGAGCTGGGAAAACCTGGAAAAAGAAAATCAATAAAGTGGGATTAACTTTACTAGATATGAAAACATTATAAAGCTTCTCTAATAAAAACAACTTGATGTTGACCCATAGACAGACAAATATACCAGTGGAATAGAATATAAAGCCCAGAACTAGATGTCAGCACATAGAGAAATTTACTGTATGATAAAGGTAAACTTAGGTTCTTAACCTCCTACCATACCCAAGATGGTTTTGAGATCTAAATGTAAAAAATGAAACTGCAAGAGTACTAGAAAAACCTGGTTTTAATAGTGGTCTCCATGTTTTAAAGAAAATTTCCACACAATAGAAAAATTTCCTTTTAAAATGATACCTTCTTCTCATTTTGCAAATATGATCAGTTGCAGATAACAGGCATAGGGAATATCTGTTCTCCTGTGCTCTCAATCTTATCATCCAGTATATGGATTCTTTTATTAAAAAAATCACTGTCAATTCATACTGATATAATATAAGAATAGATTCACTCTCAGTGACCATAATATATTTATATACATTATCAATTCTGTCCTCAATTTTTTCCTGTGAACCTTAGTATGAATTTATCTAACTATAAAATATCAGTGGCAGTTCAGATTTCGTGATGGTGAGACAGGGAAAGTATTTTAAACTCAATTGTGACTATGACTGATGAGTGTAAATTTCAGTTATAGAGAAAAATGAGTTAACTGGTTCATTACATAAAGATTTTAGAAGGAGAAAATCTCATAAAATTTTTAAAAAACTCACAAAACGAATTTTAAATCTGTTGAATTTTAAAACAAAAGATATTTATTAGGTAAACATGTATTAAATACTTTCTGTTCTGGAAGTATAAAAATAGCATATAATACCAAAGCTGGTCCTACTAAGTATATGGAGTTAAATGTATAATCTTAATTCTAAATAAACGTTATTATATTGACTCCAGTATATGAGTTTCCATGCTTTATACAGCTGCTATATATTTCACTTAAACCACATGCTACTTGTCAGAACAAATGGTAAACTGGTACATTAAAGAAAAACTGCTTCCAGAAAATAGCATTATGTAACATACTATTCCTCCTGGAGAAGGAAATGGCAACCCACTCCAGTATTCTTGCCTGGGAAATCCCATGGACCGAGGAACCTAGTGGGCTACATACAGTCCATGGGATCGCAAAGATTTGGACATGACTTAGTGACTGAGCAAGAACACACAAATAAAAAAACATACTATTCCTCATAAAATCTTCCATAGTAGCTTCTATATTCATAAATAGAAACATGCAACAATATGTACATAATGTAAACTAGATTTCAAGAAGAGCTTAATTAGTTGAAAGAATCAGTTGATAAATCCTCAATCATGTAAATAATTCACATGGATAGGTTTGTTTCTGGATTCTCTTTTTTGGGTTAATGTATTTCCTATTCAGTGCAGTTTTGAATTAATGTTGCTTTATAGTATGTTTACTATCTGAATGACAAGTCCTCCCCCCAGCACCATGTTACGCTGTTTCAGATATTTCTTGCTTATTGCTCACTTTTCTTTTTATATGAAATTTGGGTTCAGTTTGTCAGGTCAAACAAAACAACATCCTATTAGGATTTTGACTGAGATTGAATTGAATAGGTTAATTTGTGGAAAATTTATATCTACTCACTCTTGGGTATTCTCATCCTGGAATGTGTGTGTCCGTCTTTATTTGCTTGGATATTCTTTTATATCCTTCCATGAAATTTGTAAGCTTGAAAAAAAAATGAGTGTTGGCTACATTTTTTGTTAGGTTTTTTCTTAGCTACTTTGTGTTTATTCCTATGTGAATGGAATTTTTTTCATTATATTTTCTAATTGGTTTTCCTCTGTATCAGTTCAGTTCAGTTCAGTCGCTAAGTCGTGTCTGGCTATTTACGACTCCATGGACTGCAGCATGCCAGGCCTCCCTGTCCATCACCAACTCCTAGAGTCCACCCAAACCCATGTTCATTGAGCCTGTGATGCCATCCAACCATCTCATCCTCTGTCATCCCCTTCTCCTCTCACCTTCAGTATTTCCCAGCATCAGGGTCTTTTCAAATGGTTAGTTCTTTGCATCAGGACACCAAAGTATTGGAGTTTCAGCTTCAACATCAGTCCTTCCAATGAATATTCAGGACTGATTTCCTTTAGGATGGACTGGTTGGATCTCCTTGCAGTCCAAGGGACTCTCAAGAGTCTTCTCCAACACCACGGTTCAAAAGCATCAATTCCCAATCCTGAACCCCCCTCCGACATGTACACCCATGGCGGATGCATGTTGATGTATGGCAAAACCAATACAATATTATAAAATAAAAATAAAAATAATAATAAATAAATAAATATAAATAAATAAAAAACATGCAAAGCAAAAAAAAAAAAAAAGCATCAATTCTTCGGTGCTCAGCTTTCTTCACAGTCCAACTCTCCCATCCATACATGACTACTAGAAAAACCATAGCCTTGACTAGATGGCCCTTTGTTGGCAAAGTAATGTCTCTGCTTTATAATACACTGTCTAGGTTGGTCATAGCTTTTCTTCCAAGGAGTAAGCGTCCTCAATGTCATGGCTGCAGTCACCATCTGCAGTGATTTTGGAACGGAAAAAAATAAAGTCACCCACTGTTTCCGCTGTTTCCCCATCTATTTGCCATGAAATGATGGGACCAGATGCCATGATCTTTGTTTTCTGAATGCTGAGCTTTAAGCCAACTTTTTCACTCTCCACTTTCACTTTCATCAAGAGACTCTTTAGTTCTTCTTCGCTTTCTGCCATAAGGGTGGTATCATCTGCATATCTGACGTTATTGATATTTCTCCCGGCAATTTTGATTCCAGCTTCTGCTTCGTCCAGCCCAGAGTTCCTCATGATGTACTCTGCATATAAGTTAAATAATCAGGGTGACAATATGCAGCCTTGACGTACTCCTTTTCCTAATTGGAACCAGTCTGTTGTTCCATGTCCATTTCTAACTGTTGCTTCCTGAGCTGCATACAGATTTCTCAAGAGGCAGGTCAGGTGGTCTGGTATTCCCATCTCTTTCAGAATTTTCCATAGTTTGTGGTGATCCACCTAGTCAAAGGCTTTGGCATTGTCAGTAAAGCAGAAATAGATGTTTTTCTGGAACTCTCTTGCTTTTTCCATGATCCAGCGGATATTGGCAATTTGATCTCTGGTTTCTCTGCCTTTGCTAATCCAGCTTGAACGTCTGGAAGTTCACAGTTCACATACTGCTGAAGCCTGGCTTGGAGAATTTTGAGCATTACTTTACTAGCGTGTGAGATGAGTGCAATTGTGTGGTAGTTTGAGCATTGTTTGGCATTGCCTTTCTTTGGGATTGGAATGAAAACTGGAAAGGACCTTTTCCAGTCCTGTGGCCACTGCTGAGTTTTCCAAATATGGTGGCATATTGAGTGCAGCACTTTCACAGCAGCATCTTCCAGGATTTGGAATAGCCCAACTGGAATTCTGTCACCTCCACTAGCTTTGTTTGTAGTGATGCTTCCTAAGGCCCACTTGTCTTCACATTCCAGGATGTCTGGCTCTAGGTGAGTGATCACACCACTGTGATTATCTTGGTCATGAAGATCTTTTTTGTACAGTTCTTCTGTGTATTCTTGCCACCTCTTCTTAATATCTTCTGCTTCTGTTAGGTCCATACCATTTCTCTCCTTTATTGAGCCCTTCTTTGCATGAAATGTTCCAGGAAAGTTATTGTATACTCATCTTATTTTTGGCCACTTTAACCATTTTGCTTATTCTAATAGTTTTTCAGTTGATTTTCTTGAATTTTCTAAGTAGACATATATAATATATATTCTACATATATATTTTGATGGTTTTTCTTCTACTTTTTGTTACCTTTTTGTGTTAGCTCGGGCTACTGCTCACTGTTGATTATTCTTATCCTTAAGGAGAATGCTTAAGTTTAACTTTTATGTTGATCATATGATTCTGAATTCTTCTAAATGTGTCTCTTTATTTAATAAGGTCTGGTAAACTGATACATTCACCTTTATACTCAAAAGTTTTAATTAAATAAATACCCCATATTTATGTAAATCATAACAATTGGCTTAGAAAAGTTAGTTTAAGGAAATGATTATTAGTGTCCTCTGGGGAAGACTAGAGATCTCCTCAAGAAAATTAGAGTTACCATGGGAACATTTCATGCAAAGATGGGCTCGATAAAGGACAGAAATGGTATGGACCTAACAGAAGCAGAAGATATTAAGAAGAGGTGGCAAGAATACACAGAAGAACTGTACAAAAAAGATCTTCACGACTAAGATAATCACAATGGTGTGATCCCTCACCTAGAGCCAGACATCCTGGAATGTGAGGTCAAGTGGGCCTTAGAAAGCATCACTATGAACAAAGCTAGTGGAGGTGATGGAATTCCAGTTGAGCTATTTCAATCCTGGAAGATAATGTTGTGAAAGTGCTGCACTCAATATGCCAGCAAATTTGGAAAACTCAGCAGTGGCCACGGGACTGAAAAAGGTCGGTTTTCATTCCAATCCCAAAGAAAGGCAATGCCAAACAATGCTCAAACTACCACACAATTGCACTCATCTCACACGCTAGTAAAGTAATGCTCAAAATTCTCCAAGCCAGGCTTCAGCAATATGTGAACCATGAGCTTCCAGATGTTCAAGCTGGTTTTAGATAAGTTAGAGGAACCAGAGATCAAATTACCAACATCCGCTGGATCATGGAAAAAGCAAGAGAGTTCCAGAAAAACATCTATTTCTGCTTTACTGACAATGCCAAAGCCTTTGACTGTGTGGATCACAATAAACTGTGGAAAATTCTTCAAGAGATGGGAATACCAGACCACCTGACCTGCCTCTTGAGAAACCTATATGCAGGTCAGGAAGCAACAGTTAGAACTGGACATGGAACAACAGACTGGTTCCAATTAGGAAAAGGAGTATGTCAAGGCTGCATATTGTCACCCTGCTTATTTAACTTATATGCAGAGTACATCATGAGAAATGCTGGGCTGGAAGAAGCACAAGCTGGAATCAAGATTTCCGGGAGAAATATCAATAACCTCAGATATGCAGATGACACCACCCTTATGGCAGAAAGTGAAGAGGAACTCAAAAGCCTCTTGATAAAAGTGAAAGTGGAGAGTGAAAAAGTTGGCTTAAAGCTCAACATTCAGAAAACGAAGATCATGGCATCTGGCCCCATCCCTTCATGGGAAATAGATGGGGAAACAATGTCAGACTTTATTTTGGGGGGCTCCAAAATCACTGCAGATGATGACTGTAGCCATGAAATTAAAAGACACTTACTCCTTGGAAGAAAAGTTATGACCAACCTAGATAGCATATTGAAAAGCAGAGACGTTATTTTGCCAACAAAGGTCCGTCTAGTCAAGGCTATGGTTTTTCCAGTGGTCATGTATGGATGTGAGAGTTGGACTGTGAAGAAAGCTGAGTGCCAAAGAATTGATGCTTTTGAACTGTGGTGTTGGAGAAGACTCTTGAGAGTCCCTTGGACTGCAAGGAGATCCAACCAGTCCATCCTAAAGGAGATCAGCCCTGGGTGTTCTTTGGAAGGAATGATGCTAAAGCTGAAATTCCAGTTCTTTGGCCACCTCATGTGAAGAGTTGACTCATTGGAAAAGACTCTGCTCCTGGGAGGGATTAGGGGCAGGAGGAGAAGGGGACGACAGAGGATGAGATGGCTGGATGGCATCTCCGACTTGATGGACGTGAGTTTGAGTGAACTCCGGGAGTTGGTAATAGACAGGGAGGCCTGCCATGGTGCGATTCATGGGGTCACAAAGAGTCGGACACGACTGAGCAACTGAACTTAACTGAACTGAGGCTTAAGGATTTAGCTACCTGTCTTCTAGGAAGCAAATGTGTGTTGAGGAAGATGTTTACTTATGTAACTTATTTTATCAAGTAACTCCTTTCATATTTTATAATAAAAATATAATTTTAGAGAATGTAAAAATTCTCTTTTAAGCCTATTTCAGTTTATTTATATGTACTGATGATGTCATTAACATTTTAATTATTGAACCATTAGGGCATCTGCACCCATTATTGTTTATACATTTCCTGAAAGCTTTGTTGTGTTTCTCTGAAATGCATGAAGGGCTTGCCTGGTAGCTCAGTGGTAAAGAATCTGCCTGTCTGAAGCAAGCCTCCGTGAATGAAGAAGTGAAGACATGAAGCCATTGAACCACTCCCTGTTGGACCAAAGAGTATTCCATTGTTTCTGATCTTCATCTTCATTCCTTCCTGTCAAGACAAGAAGAAATGGGAGTAGGAGCTTAAGTGTCATGTGTCTCTTTAGTTTATAGAGGTAGTGATTTAAAATACAAGTGTACAGTCTTGAGGTCTTCCACATATCCAAGGAATATTAATCTGTTGCTAATATAAGGTGTATTTTTAAAAAACGGAAGGTAAGTGTTGTCTGTGTAATCCTCCTTTTCTTTTCTTAAAGATCAAAATGTGTAAGAACTCTAAATTGAAAAGTTTCATTGGTTCTGCTCCTCTTGGTAATACTTTCACTTTTGTGGCTTTACCAGGTCATAGTCACAGAGTAACACTCCTCTTCCTATTTGACAGACTATGAGAGCTTTTAATTGCGGAACATTAGTAGAAGTTTATTATTTTTAAAATAAATCTAAGAGCCGTAAGATATTTTGAAGCACATGTAAACCTGTAGTTCATATTGTAGTCTTAAAAAATTATATGAAGATTTAAATGAAGGATAAATAAATAAATCTTATTCCAGAAGAAATGCCCCTAATTTAGGTATTCATTAGCTTGCACCAGGTTGAACTCGTTAAAGTTTACCTCAGGGCTGGAATGTACTGTATGTATTGAAGAGAAAATGCCATAGTAAAGCATGTGGGCCATGTTTCCTTGCAGAGAGGACCAGTTTCTCCAGATTAGCTGTATTCTCTTTCCTATGGTAGTCTTTTAAGTCATTTGTTAGTTTCTTTTTCTTGTTGTATCCTTACAAGATAATCACCAGCTGCATGCCCCTCCTGTTCAAGCAGAAATAATTTTTTCTCCTCCTTTTTGGGATTTTAGGTTTGGGGTTGCTGTGAAAAGTAATGAAATCAGCTTTTGACATGATTCAGTTTCAGATAGGAATGCACAGTTTTATTTTGAACTCTTTACCTTTTTTTGGTTTAATATTATTTAATATTAATATTAAATATTAATGTTTTAAATATTATTTAATATTTAACAGCACTGGACGTCAAGATCAAACTGATTTTTTCATTACTAGAAGTGTCCAAAACTTTAACAGGAACTTAAAGTTGCCTTTATCATTATTCCATGAATCACACTCTTCCTAAATGACTTAATCTGTGATGCTATAGCCAAAGAATACATTTCTTGGGAAGTTGCTGACAATAAAAGATGTAATTGTAGTTTTTCCTGCATTGTTACATATCTTAGTATAATTCCTATTTCCTTTCTTGAGATGAAAAATTCATATTCACCATAGGTTCCTTCAAGACTTTTTCCATTTCTGGAAAAATACCTTGAATTCCAGTCGGCTGTTAAAAGTTATGAGTAGTGAATTATTGCCTTTGAGAAAGGAACAGTTTTGACGCATGTCTGCCAGTATTTCTGTAGCTTTCACCAGGGTTGTTTGTAATGCTTATCACAGTTAGTTTTATTTTGTATATTTATAGCATTTGCAAAAGAGTTCAGGAAATAGCTTAGTTTGTGGCTGCTCAAGATGATCCTTGGTAAGCACTTGGTTCCTTTCACAGGTTGATTTACAGCTGTCTTGAGTATAGGCCTGTGCTGCAGTCAGTGGTAGCATATTTATATATATGCAAATCTTGCATCCCTCAGGGTCTTTTTACTGAAATTAACCAATGGAGAGATTTGGGATTGAATTGAAATAAAAGCTTGCTAAAAGGATTGTTTGCACAGCTGCTTTTAGGCAGTGACCAAAGTCTCTCAGGAGAGTGAGTGAATACACTCTTGTTGGAGCAAACTCAGAAGTTTTTGAGTCGTGCTTTACAAAATATAAAGTCATTAATATGTTGGATCTTTGCCCTTGCTCTAACCTCCCCCAGCCCTCACATTCCCCCCATCCTGCCCCACCTTTTCCTTAGTCTCCTTTCCTTAGAAGAGCTGATTGTTTATTCTTTGTGTCCTGTGGAGGTAATTTTTTTTTAAAAATTATGGTCTCGTGTGACATCAGTGTATAGTGATCTAAAGTTAAATTTCATGTTAGACAGTTTTTAAATCATGAGAACTGAATGAAATGATGTCCATGCATCTTTATCTTATAACCTGCTGTCTATGAAACTAGGGTTTTGAGTACTAATTTAATCAAAGGAATCAGAGAACATTAAGCTCCATTAACTATTGGGTCGCCAACAATATGGATCTAGGATTAAGTTATGACTTGGAACTTTGCAAATGTCATCTAAAAGTTAATTCTTAAATTCCTGGCAGGCACTTGCCATCTGCTAAGAAACAGATGTGGTGGAGGTTAATTTGTGACTAAAGAAGCAATGTTGTCTCTGCGGTAAGGAGTGAGGGTAAGATTAAAAAAAAACAGGTCTATCAAATTATTTCCTTTACTCAATATTTAGCCAAGTCCCTGACATGCTCCCTCCATCTCCCTCCTCCCATCTCTCTCAGTTCTCTTCTCTCCCTCCCTGTCTCCTGGCTCCCCTCTTTTCTCTCATTCATATGCATCTCTGTAGAACTTCATCCTCCTTCCTTTCTAATTTATTAGTATTTCTGATTCTGGTGCCCAGTTAGGAATTTGGCATCTGGAGGGAACAAAGTGCTCACTAACACTGTTTTTTTTCCCAGTTTGTTAAAAGGAGGAACCACACTTCCCTAACCATTGGTGATTGCAGTAGAATGTTATCACCGTGAGAGAGAATTTTAATTTTAATAAGCAGAGAGGAATTATGAGAAATATTAGAAGATTCTCATATCCTTGGAGCTCTTTGAGAAATGCTTAATGATAATGAAATCAAGCAGGACCCTGTGGGGCCCTCTCCAGTACAAATCCTTTGTGTCCTCCCTTTCTTATTTGTAGGAAATGAGCTTCATTCAGGCCCCTAGGCTTTCCTTGAGTTCCAAAGGGTAGTTTCAAAGGGTTGCTAATCAGTGAAGTGAGGGAATGCAGAGACAAAGGGGGAGCCCTCAAGAAATTATAGCACAGCAATGAAAGATGGGTCCTGGTTCCTTCTCAAGGGATATACATAGCCATATATCTCTTGAGTTCTTCTACGGAAGCTAAAGCCCACCCCCCACCCCCCCACCCCCTGGGTGGAGAATGGAAACCAGACTGAGCACATGACTTTTCCTGGAGCACCACCCTTTATGTTACCACCAACCAATCAGAAGAAAGTCACACACCCTGCAGCCTTCACCCCCAATTTTGCCTATAAAAACTTGTCCATGAGGTGTTGAGGGACAGGGAAGCCGGACACGTTGCAGTCCCTGGGGTCGCAAAGAGTGGGACAGGACTTGGCGACTGAACAACAGTTGTACCTGGTTAATACTAATTGCAAATAAGATTGATCCAAAAAAAAAAACTTCCCCCTGAAAACCATCTGGGAGTTCCAGTTTTTTAACACCTATTCTCCTTACTTAGCCCTACAATAAACCTCTCTGCTCCAAACCCCAAAACACAAACTTGGATTGGATACCAATAGGGAATAAAAGTTTGTATTGTTTGTTGTTTCTTTATAAAAAACAAAACAAAACTTGCACTGCATTCTTTTATAATTGATGATAATATTGTGGAGGATCAGAATAATTTAAGCTGGTGAGTTTCTCCCTGGATTTCATATTTTGGAAAATTAGGACTTTTCTAAATACCAATCTTAAAAGATGCAGTTAGGGATTTATTCGAATAAACATAATTTTGATTAGTTTTGAATACCTTTTTTTCTTTCTACTTGGTTAAAATAATTTGTCTAGGTTACAGTATGAGAATTTGTTACTGTGTGGTTTATAAATTTATGGTGAATATTTGTTGATCCGTGGGTATCATAATAAATATATTTCCTAATTAGGACTGGTAAGCCTATAAATGCTTCCCTGGTGGCTCAGATGGTAAAGAATCTGCCTGCACTGCAGGAGACCCTGGGTTGGGAAGATCCCCTGGAGAAGGGAATGGCTACTCACTCCAGTGTTCTTGCCTGGATAATTCCATGGACAAAGGAGCCTGGTGGGCTACAGTCCATGACGTTGCAAAAAGTCATGACTGAGTGACTAAGCACAGCACAGCACAGCAGCCCACTTGTGTGTTTATGAGTATTGCCAGTCATCCTTATTGTCCTATTTGATAATGACCTCATCACTTATTGAAAAAGTCTTCTCTTTTTGCATCTGACAAGCTTGGCTGCAGTAATGGCTATTGTTATTTGGGACCTTGTTAAAAATACACAATCTCGGCCCCCACCCTACAGCAACTGAATCAGAATCTTGAGTTTAATCAGCTCCCTAGATCTTTTATATGCACATGAAGTTTGAGAAGCAATGAAAAACTGACATTGTTTTGCGTTATAATTATAGAATTATCTTGAGAAGGTCTTATGAATTTTAGGGGAAAAAAATCAGCCCCTCCAAATAGCCTGTTCTCCTAGGTAAAGTAAAATTTACATATAGGCAAATAAAAATATCGAGCTTTTAGTAAATTATATGATATTATGTATTGATTCTGCTACATAAAGTAACACATATATAAAATTCAATATCAGAATTTATGTTTTTAACAGACAACCCAGAAATGACTGGATTCTTTTAATCTTGAAAATAAATCCTTATGAATACATTTTAGCTTTGTGTTAAAGGTCAAAATTCATAGCTTTTAAAATTTCAATATTCAGTAAAACTAAATGATACAAACATTAAATGGAAGGTAAATGTTGACTGAAAATTTGTCGTTGTTCAGTCACTAAGTTGTGTCTGACTCTTTGTGACTTCCCTGTCCTTCACTATCTTCCAGAGTTTGTTCAGATTCATGTCCCTTGAGGCAGTGATGCTATCTAACCATCTCATCCTCTGCCAGCCTCTTCTCCTTTTGCTTTCAGTCTTTCCCAGCATCAGGACCTTTTCCAGTGAGTTGGCTCTTCGCATCAGGTGGCCAAAGTATTGGAGCATCAACTTCAGCATCAGTCCTTCCAATGAATAATCAGGGTTGATTTCCTTTAGGATTGACTGGTTTGGTCTCCTTGTAGTTTAAGGGACTCTCAAGAGTCTTTTCCAGTGCCACAATTCTAAGGCACTCAGCCTTCTTCAGGTTCCAACTCTCATATCAATACGTGACTATTGGAAAAACAATAGTTTTGATTATATGGACCTTTGTTGACAAAGTGATGTCTCTGCTTTTTATACACTGTGTAGGTTTGTCATAGCTTTCCTTCCAAGGAGGAAGTGTCTTTTAATTTCATGACTGCAGTCACCATCTGCAGTGATTTTGGAGCCCAAGAAAATAAAATCTATCATTGCTTCCACTTTTCCCCATCTATTTGCCATGAAGTGATGGGACTGGATGCCATCATCTTAGTTTTTTGAATGTTGAGTTTCAAGTCTGCTTTTTCACTCTTCTCTTTCAGCCTCATCAAAAGGCTTTTTAGTTCCTCTTCAATTTATGCCATTAGAGTGGAATCATATGTATATCTGATGTTGTTGATATTTTTCCTAACAATCTTAATCCCCACTTATGATTCATCCAGCCCAGCATTTCACATGATGTACTCTGCATATAAGTTAAATAAACAGGGTGACAGTGTATGACCTTATCATACTCCTTTCCCAATTTAGAACCTGTCAGTTGTTCCATGTAAGGTTGTAACTGTTGCTTCTTGGCTTGCATACAGGTTTCTCAGGCAACAGGCAAGGTGGTCTGGTATTCCCATCTCTTTAAGAATTTTCCACAGTTTGTTGTGATCCACACAGTCAAAGGCTTTAGCATGGTCAATGAAGCAGATGTTTTTTGGAAGTCCCTAGATTTTTCTATGATCCAACATATTTTAGCAATTTGATATCTGGTTCCTCTGCCTTTTCTTGTACATCTGGAAGTTTTCGGTTCATGTACTGCTGAAGCCTAGCTTGAAGGATTTTGAGCATAACCTTAATAGCATGCGAAATGAGTGCAAATGTCTAGTAGTTTGAACATTCTTTGGCACTGCCCTTCTTTGGGATTGGAATGAAAACTGACCTTTTCCAGTCTTGTGGCCACTGCTGAGTTTTCCAAATTTCCTGGCATACTGAATGCAGCATTTTAACAGCATCATCTTTTAGCATTTGAAATAAATAGCTCATCTGGAATTCCATCACCTCCACTTGAGCTTTGTTTGTAGTAATGTTTCCTAAGGCCCACTTGAATTCACACTCTGGGATGTCTGCATCTAGGGGAATGACCACACCATCATGGTTATCCAGGTCTTTAAGACCTTTTTTGTATAGTTCTGTGTATTCTTGCCACCATTCTTAATCTCTTCTGCTTCTCTTAGGTCATTACTATTTCTCTCCTTTATCATGCCCATCTTTTCATGAAATGTTCCTTTGATACCTCCAATTTTCTTGAAGAGATCTCCTATCTTTCCCATTCTGTTGTTTTCCTCTACTTGGCATTGTTCATTTAAGAAAGCCTTCTTATTGCTCCTTGCTGTTCTCTGGAACTCTGCATTTGGTTAGGTCTATCTTTCCCTTTCTCCATTGCTTTTCGCTTATCTTCTTTCCTCAGCTATTTGTAAAGCCTGCAGGCACCACTTTGCCTTCTTGCAGTTTCTATTTCTTTGGGATGGTTTTGGTCACTGCCTCATCTACAGTGTTACAAATTTCTGTCCATAGTTCTTCAGGCGCTCTTTCTACCAGGTCTAATCCCTTGAATCCATGTGTCATCTTCACTGTATAATGATTTAGACCATATGTGAATGGCCTAGTGGTTTTCCTTACTTTCCTTAATTAAAGTACAGGCTAGTAGCCAGCCAATCAGGGCAATGTATAGGCTAGGAGTCAGCCAATCAGGTCAACATATAGGTTCGGAGTCAGCCAATCAGAGCACAGTACAGACTAGAATTCAGCCAGTCATGGCAATATACAGACTGTTAATCAGCCAATAAGAGCAAAGTACAGACTAGATGGCAGTGAATCAGGGCAAAGTACAGGCTTGGAATCAGCCAATCAGGGCAGAATACAGCCTGTCTTTGTTGTTCAGTTGCTAAGTGGTGTCCTACTGTTCATAACCCCATGGACTGCATCAAGCCAGGCTTCCCTGTCCTTCACTATCTCCCAGAGTTTGCTCCAATTCATGTCCATTGAGTCTGTGATGCTATCTAAGTATTTCATTTTCTGTCACTCCCTTTTCCTCTTGCCTTCAATCTTTCCTAGCATCAGGGCCTTTTCCAGTGAGTCGACTCTTCACATCAGGTGGAGCTTCAGTTGATTTACTTTAGGATTGACTGGTTTGATTTCCTCGGTGTCCAAGGGACTCTCAAGAGTCTTCTCCAGCACCAAGATTCAGAAGCATCAATTCTTCAGCCCTCAGCTTTCTTTATGGTCCAACTTTCACATTTGTACATGACTACTGGAAAAAACATAGCTTTGACTAGACAGACCTTTGTCGGCAAAGTGATGTCTCTGATTTTTATATGCTGTTTAGGTTTGTCATAGCTTTCCTTCCAAGGAGGAAGTGTCTTTTAATTTCATGACTGCAGTCACCATCCACAGTGATTTTGAAGCCCAAGAAAATAAAATCTGTCACTGCTTACACTTTTTCCCTGTCTGTTTGTCTTGAAGTGATAGGACCAGATGCCATGATCTTAGTTTTTCGTTGAGTTTTAAGTCAGCTTTTTCACTGTTCTCTTTCATCCTCAAGAGGCTCTTTATATACTCTTCACTTTCTGCCATTAGTGTGACATCACCTGCATTTCTGAGGTTGTTGATACTTCTTGTGGCAATCTTGATCCCAGCTTATGATTCAACCCAGCATTTTGCATGATGTTCTCTGCATATAAGTTAAATAAATAGGGTGATAGTATACAGCCGTGTTGTACTCCTTACCCAATTTTGAACCAGACATTTGTTCCACGTAAGGTTGTAACTGTTGTTTCTTGGTGCGCATACAGTTTTCTTTGGAGAAAGGTAAGGTAGTCGGGTATTCACATCTCTTTAAGAATTTTCCACCGTTTGTTGTGATCTACAAAGTCTAAGGCTTTAGCACAGTCCCTCCTCCAGTGGACCATGTTTTGTTGGAATTCTGTACTATGAACCATCTGTTTTGGGTGGCCTTGCATGGCTTGGCTCATATCTTCATTGATTTACACAAGCCCCTTCTCCAGGACAAGGCTGTGATCCATGAAGGGGACTGAAAATTAAATTGAATCTAATATTTTATAACCTATTTTAGGAGTCATACCATATGTAAAACAGATAGCCAATGGGAATTTGCTCTATGAATCAGAGAACTCAAACAGTCTCTGTATCAACCTAGAGGGGTGGGATGGGGAGGGAAACGGGAGTGAGGTTCAAGAGGGAGGGCATATGTGTATACCTATGGCTGATTCATGTTGATGTTTGACAAAAAACAACAGAATTCTGTAAAGCAATTACCCTGCAATTAAAAATAAGTAAATTTAATAAAATGTTTTAAAACACCAAAGATTTCTTTTTGGCTTGAACCTGTCAAATTCTTGACTAGTTATTGTCTATTATAGACATTTATCGTGGCAATAAGTGTGTCAGTGTGTTTGTGTGTGTGTGTGTATGTGTATACCAGAGGCAGAGGGTGCACACAGTGAATTTGGAATGCTGTATAAGATTTGTAATTAGGGAAGCATCATAGGAGATGTATTGAGATTAGGTTTACTAGTGGATGGTACCCTTTGTTTCTACAGTTATTACTTTAATGCTAGAGTTTTCTTTTGGGAAAGTTATTTCACTCAGAATTTATGATTTGCACAAGTTTAGATTAAAATGATCAGCTGTAACTTCTAAAGACAGTTTTTTACTTTCTATTACTATACTGTTGTTTTTTTTTTTTTTTTGAATCACCATTTTAAAAGATGTTTCTACTTTTTTCGCATTTTTTCCCATTGATTTTTGATTTGTTGTTCAGGTATAAATAACATGGGATAGGTTGTACTTCTAGGTTTTTTCCCCTTACTTTTTGTTACCAGGAGGAGACTAGGTGGTGGTGAGGGGGGAAGGTGTGGTATAGGTAGCGTGGAGGAAGGAAATAGCCCAAGAAAAGACATATTTGGGAAAGCTTATTCAACTCCCATGACTGGAATAACTTGAGAAGTGAAGGTACTGAGCAGGAAGATGAGTTCCTGCCAAAGACGATCTTTTCTTGGCAAAAGGTAAACTGGTCACAAGTCACTGTGCTACACATTGAAGCCAGCAGGAGCTTTTGTGAGCACAAATCTGAATGCAGCCTTCAGTAATGCTGGCCTTCTTTCAGTGCTTCATACTCTCCATCCTCTGTCCCACCTTTGGATCTTTGCTGTTTCCAGAATCTAATGCTCTTCCCTCCCCCTTCACGTAACTGGCTCACACTCCTCTTGTCATACTTCTCACAGAAAACCTACCCTTGAACTGTCGAATTTGGTCATATCCCCCTATTACAGGCTTTTGAAGCACCATTCAAAGATACCTTTCCTTTGATTTACATGTCAGAGTTGCTTGTGTGATTCTTTATGTAATGGTCTTCTTTCCCATTAAACTGTTGGCTCTGTGAAGGAAGGGACCATGTCTATTTCTGCTTACCTTTTATTCATATTCCCTAGAATAATACCTAGATCATAACTAGGCATTTGATAAATACTTGTTGAATGAATAAATGAAAGTTGATATCAGGAAATGGAAAAGCACTTGGGAGGGATCCTGATATTGAGCCAGAAAGGGAGATATTCCTAGCTCAGCAAGCTAGTTGGTCAGAGGAAAATCATATACAGTTCTGTGCTAAGGAATAGTTATTGATTTAGGAATCTGATTTGAATCTGAAGAAAATCAAGAATAGTAAGGGAAACCCGGGGCTGAGATAAAGCAAGATTAGATGACTCTCCAGAAGTGAAGTTGGATCAACAGGTTTTGCCCTTTATAATGGCATGACCCAGGTTGTCCCCACATCAACATTGGGCAAACACTGCCTACCCTCCCCCTTCCTCCCTAGAGAAGGAGATCTCTCCCAGCACTCAAAGATGACTGATTAATCCTTTCTGCTACTATTCCTTCAACATTTATATGGATGGTGTTTGGATACAAAATTGCTTTCCTCCCTTGGTATAGCTAATGTACAATTTTTTATACAATTCAAAATCCACATATTGCTGAAACTTTTGGCGTGTCTTCACATTCAATAATACTGTTTAGACATTAAATGAAAATATTAAAAAACAAAAGATAGCTGTATTAAATACTGTTGCGATTAGGCTAATTATTTTTTATGATGTATTAGCTTGGTTGAGATATTTTGATGAGTTTCATGTGAGATTCCCTGAATTTAGTAAATCATTGCTTTTGATGGTTTCTTTGAAGTCAACAAAAAGAAGAGTTGTGTTTCTGTTAGAGAAACTTAATTACACAGGAACATACCATTTGTAATCAAATATAAAATAGTAAATTACAGGTGTGGCTTTCATAAACATATATACTTCCCCAAATGCTTAAGTATATTTAAAATTTGAAAGTAGTTAATTTAGGCTAAGGTTAATACTTTGGCCACCTGATGTGAAGAGCTGACTCATTTGAAAAGACCCTGATGCTGAGAAAGATCGAAGGCGGGAAGAAGAAGGGGATGACAGAGGATGAGATGGTTGGATGGCATCACTGACTCAATGGACATGGGTTTGGGTGGACTCCAGGAGTTGGTGATGGACAGGGAGGCCTGGCGTGCTGCGGTTCATGGGGTTGCAAAGAGTCGGACACGACTGAGCGACTGAACTGAACTGAATTTTTTAGATAGCTTGTACTTTTTAATATATACATAATGTAAAATTTACCATTTTTAATCATTAAAATTTTTTAAATTATAAAATACACATGACATCAAATTTACTATTTTAGACATATTAAAATGTACAAGTCAGTGATGTTGTGTCCATTCACATTGTTAAGCTACCATCACTAATATCTATCCATGAAACAGTTCATCTGGTAAAACTGAAACTCTGTACCTATTAAACACTAACTCCTTCTCTCAGCCCTTGGCAACCAGCATTCTACTTTATGTCTATGAATTCTAGGTATTCTAGGTACCTCATATAATTTCAGTCATATAGTATTTGTCCTTTTGTGAATGGTGTATTTCACTCTGTGCTCAGGGGTCATCCATTTTATAGCATGTGTCAGCATTTCTTTCCTTTTTTTTAAGACTTAAAAAAGATGAACAAAGTTTGTTCATCTGTTGATGGACACTTGGGTGTTTCCACTTTTTGTTTATTGTAAATTATGCTGCTATGAACATGGGTATACAGATTTTTTTTAACTTTTATATTGGAGTATAGTTTATTAACAATGTTTTGTTAATTTCAGGTGTACAACAAAGTGATTCATGTATACAAATATCTATTCTTTTTCAAATTATTTTCCCAGTTAGGCTGTTAAATAATATTGAGCAGAGTTCCCTGTGATATACATTAAATCTTTATTGGTTATCCATTTTAAATATAGCAGTATATACAAAAAATTAAACAAATGAACTTATTTGTGAAACAGAAACTGACTCACAGACTTGGAGAACGAATTTTTGGTTACCAGGGGAAAGATAGGGGGAGAGATATTTCAGGAATCTGTGATTGACAGATACCTTTTTGAGACATTGCTTTCACTTCTTTTGGGTTGAGAAGTGAAATTACTGGATTACATGGTAGTTGTTTTTTTCCATTTTTTTTGATTAACTGTTGTACTCTTTTCCATAGTGGTTGTACCATTTTATATTCTTTTAATGGTGTTTATCCACATCCGTGACAAAACTTGTTGTTTTGTATCTTGTTTATTTTGTTTTGTTGGATCATTGCTATCCTGGTTCCAAATAGGAAAAGGAGTACATCAAGGCTGTATATTGTCACCCTGCTTATTCAACTTATATGCAGAGTACATCATGAGAAACACTGGGCTGGAAGAAACACAAGCTGGAATCAAGATTGCTGGGAGAAATATCAATAACCTCAGATATGCAGGTGATACCACCCTTATGGCAGAAAGTGAAGAGGAACTCAAAAGCCTCTAGATGAAAGTGAAAGAGGAGAGTGAAAAAGTTGGCTTAAAGTTCAACATTCAGAAAACTAAGATCATGGCATCTGGTCCCATCAATTCATGAGAAATAGATGGGGAAACAGTGGAAACAGTGACAGACTTTATTTTTGGGGGCTCCAAAATCACAGCAGATGGTGATTGCAGCCATGAAATTAAAAGACCCTTACTCCTTGGAAGGAAAGTTATGACCAACCTAGATAGCATATTCAAAAGCAGAGACAGTACTTTGCCGACAAAGGTCGGTCTAGTCAAGGCTATGGTTTTTCCAGTGGTCATGTATGGATATGAGTTGGACTGTGAAGAAAGCTGAGCACCAAAGAATTGATGCTTTTGAACTGTGGTGTTGGAGAAGACTCTTGAGAGTCCTCTGTACTGCAAGGAGATCCAACCAGTCCATTCTAAGGGAGATCAGTCCTGGGTGTTCTTTGGAAAGAATGATGCTAAAGCTGAAACTCCAATACTTTGGCCACCTCATGCGAAGAGTTGACTCATTGGAAAAGACTCTGATGCTGGGAGGGATTGAGGGCAGGAGAAGGGGACGACAAAGGATGAGATGGTTGGATGGCATCACTGACTCGATGGACTTGAGTTTGAGTGAACTCCGGGAGTTGGTGATGGACAGGGAGGCCTTGCGTGCTGCAATTCATGGGGTCACAAAGAGTCGGACATGACTGAGCGACTGAACTGAACTGAATGGATATGAGGTAGTATTTCCTTATAATTTTGGCTTGTATTCCCTAGTGACTTGTGATGTTGAACATCTTTTAATGTGCTTACTGGACATCTATATACAATCATTCTTTGGAGAAATGTCTATTTAAGGCTTTTGGCATTTATTAATCAACCTTTTGTTGTTGTTGTTGAGTTACAGGTGAGTTCTTTATTCTGGAGTTCTTTATCTATTCTGTCCCTTGCCAGAATTCTCATTTGCAAATATTTTCTCCAATTCCATGAGTGCCTTTTAATAGTTTAGTGTGCTATAATGAACAAAATTACTTAATTTTGATGAAGTCCAATTTATTTGTTTTTTTTTTTCCTTTTATTGCCTGTGACTTGTACTTTTTTAAGTCAAAATCTGTAAGTGTGCTTTTCAAGACTAGAAGTATGACAGTAGGAGTCTTTTATTTTCAATTGTCATTGAATGAATATACAGTATGTATCCTCAAAACATTTTAAACACCTGTTGACAAACTATCGATTTGCCAAAGATGATTCAACTCCAACTCACACATTTATTTTTATTATTATAAAAGTGAGACTCTACTAGCTATTTTCTGCTTAGAATTAGAACCTCTGTTGAGAAATTGTAACATTTTTAAAGCCAGTAAATATGAGTATTTTTTGTCTTTGTGATAATCAGTTACTATTTGGCAAACAAGACAATAAAATTTTAGGAAAAATGTATTTCAACATTGCTGTAAGAGATTCCAATTAGAACCTATAGTTGTGTTTATTAAAGGGGTTTATTGAAGGCAGTATTCATTACATCACACAAGAATTTCTTCCAATGGGAAATCTTTTTTTGGCTTCAGTATTAGATACTTTTGAACTGTGGTGCTGGAGAAGACTCTTCAGAGTCCCTTGAATTATAAGCAGATCAAGTCAGTCAATCCTACATGATTGGAAGAACTGATGCTATAGCTGAAACTCCGTTACTTTGGCCACCTGATGCAAAGAGCCAACTCATTGGAAATGATCCTGTTGCTGGGAAAGATCAAAGGCAAAAGGAGAAAGGGGCAGCAGAGGATGAGATGGTTGAATGGCATCACCAACTCAATGGACATGAATCTGAGCAAACTCTGGGAGATAATGAAAGACAGGAAGCCTTGCATGCTGCAGTCCATGAGGTACAAAGAGTCGCACACAACCTAGGAACTGAACAACAACAAATCAGGAATAGGTGAACTTCTCTTAGAAATTGGTTTGCTTTTCTAATGAGTATTTTTAACTGTATACCTGATCCAGTGTTCTTCTTTATTATCTTCTAGGCAATTTACAAGCAGTGTTCTATCTTCTCCCATACTTTAGCAAGCCTAATATTTTTCATTGTTATGAAGTTTGTGTATTACTATTATTTCTGGATCCCATTTAATGACTGTGTATTACCATTATTTCTGGATCCTATTTAATATTTTAATTAATATTATTTAATTAATATCATTAATGATATTTTTAACCACCATTATTTCTGGATCCCATTTAATGATATTTTCTCTCAACCGTATTTTTCTCATCTACTTTTTAATTTGTGTTCTCCTGCTGAGTTGTGGGGAGAAGGCAATAGCACCCCACTCCAGTACTCTTGCCTGGAAAATCCAATGGATGGAGGAGCCTGGTAGGCTGCAGTCCATGAGGTCGCTAAGAGTCAGACACGACTGAGCGGCTTCACTTTCGCTTTTCACTTTCATGCATTGGAGAAGGAAATGGCAACCCAGTCCAGTATTCTTGCCTGGAGAATCCCAGGGATGGGGGAGCCTGGTGGGCTGCAGTCTACAGGGTCGCACAGAGTCAGACACGACTGAAGTGACTTAGCAGCAGCAGCAGCTGAGTTGTGCGTGCTTGTGTGCATGTAGATGACATACTAAACCCCTTTTGATATAAAGTAAAATTTAAATAAAGGGATTTTAAGACAATGTCTTTAAAGTTTCAAATGGAAAATAGAAAAAATATGTTTGGTATAATGTCTTTCTTGTATGTTACAGATGATCACTTTGGGAAGAATTCTAATTCCTTCTAATTTAGCATAGGCTTTAAAGGTAGAGATTTGATGTCAGATGGACTTGGTTTTAGATTTGACTTTACTATTAAGCTATGGGATCCAGGGCATGATCTCTAAATGTCCATTTTCTTATCTGTAAAGTCAAGATAATTATATGTAATCCATAAGAGTGTCCTACAGATTAAATGAGAAAATGTTTGTGAAGTTCTTAAAACAGTGCTTGGCACACAGCACTAAATAAATAAATTGAAGGTATTACTGTTAATCAGAATCATCTTTTCTACTTGGAAATAATTTAAGTATTGCCAGCTTAACATTTTCTAGAAGAAATTAGGGCAAAGTCTTGAATTTTTTTTTTTTTTCTTGCTTCATCTTCAGGATACCACCCGTTTCTCTCTCTCTCTCTCTTTTTTTTTTTTCCATCCCTCCTTTGCTGTACTTGCGCAATTTGGCTCTAGCAAAGTAATGCTCAGAATTCTCCAAGTTAGGCTTCAACATACATGAACTGAGAACTTACAGATTTCAAGCTAGATTTAGAAAAGGCAGAGTAACCAGATATCAAATTGCCATCATCTGTTGGATCATAGAAAAAACAAGAGAATTTACAGAAAATCATCTACTTCTGCTTCATTGACTGCACTACAGCCTTTGGCTGTGGATCACAACAAACTTTGGAAAATTCTTAAAGAGATGGTAATACTAGACCACCTGACTTGCCTCCTGAGAAACCTGTATGCAGGTCAAGAAGCAACAGTTAGAGCAGGACATGAAACAACAGACTGGTTCCAAATCAGTAAAGGAGTACAACAAGGCTGTATATTGTCACTCTGCTTATTTAACTTATATGCAGAGTACATAATGAGAAATGCTGGGCTGGATGAAGCACAAGCTGGAATCTAGATTGCTGGGAGAAATATCAATAACCTCGGATATGCAGATGACACCACCCTTATGGCAGAAAGTGAAGAAGAACTAAAGAGCCTCTTGATGAAAGTGAAAGAGGAGAGTGAAAAAGTTGGCTTAAAGCTCAACATTCAGAAAACTAACATCATGGCATCTGGCCCCATCACTTCATGGGAAATAGATGGGGAAACAGTGGAAACAGTGTCAGACTTTATTTTTTGGAGCTCCAGAATAACTGCAGATGGTGACTGCAGCCATGAAATTAAAAGACCCTTACTCCTTGGAAGGAAAGTTATGACCAACCTAGATAGCATATTCAAAAGCAGAGACATTACTTTGCCAACAAAGGTCCGTCTAGTCAAGGTTATGTTTTTTTTCCAGTAGTCATGTATAGATGTGAGAGTTGGACAATAAAGAAAACTGAGCGCCAAAGAATTGATGGTTTTGAACTGTGGTGTTGGAGAAGACTCTTGAGAGTCCCTTGGACTGCAAGGAGATCCAACCAGTCCATCTGAAAGGAAATCAGTCCTGAATATTCATTGGAAGGACTGATGCAGGAGTTCCAGTACTTTGGCAACCTGATGTGAAGAACTGACTTATTTGAAAAGACCCTGATGCTGGGAAAGCTTGAAGGCAGAAGGAGAAGGGAACAACAGAGAATGAGATAGTTGGATGGCATCATTGACTCGATGGACATGAGTTTGAGCAAGCTCCCGAAGTTGGTGATAGATAGGGAAGCCTTATATGCTACAGAGGATGGGGTTGCAAAGAGTCGGATGCAACTGAACTGAAGACAACATTAAATTTTTAGAGAAAGAACTTGGCTTTGGGGAGAAAAGTAGAAATTGTGGTGGTCCCTATGGTGGATCTTGGCCGTCTAAGAAGTCTTCTAGAGACCACAGTCCCTGAGTGGTTTTCTACTGCATCACTCTATACATCCTATATTATATCAGCTTCTTAGAATTCTGTTTATAGTCTCTCAGCTCTGCCACTTAGCAGGGTGAAGGAGACTTTTCAAAGGTAGTTAAATGCATGAATGCACACTGCCCCAAAGTTAGTTCAGTTCAGTTGCTCAGTCGTGTCTGACTCTTTGCGACCCCATGAATCACAGCACGCCAGGCCTCCCTGTCCATGACCAACTCCCGGAGTTCACTCAAACTCAAGTCCATCGAGTCAGTGATGCCATCCAACCATCTCATCCTTTGTCGTCCCCTTCTCCTCCTGCCCCCAATCCCTCCCAGCATCAGGGTCTTTTCCAATGAGTCAACTCTTCACATGAGGTGGCCAAAGTATTGGAGTTTCAGCTTTATTATCATTCATTCCAATGAACACCCATGACTTATCTCCTTTAGGATGTATTGGTTGGATCTCCTTGCAGTCCAAGGGACTCTCAAGAGTCTTCTCTAACACCACAGATCAAAAGCATCAATTCTTCTGCACTCAGCTTTCTTCACAGTCCAACTCTCACATCCATACATGACCACTGGAAAAACCATAGCCTTGACTAGACGGACCTTTGTTGGCAAAGTAATGTCTCTGCTTTTGAATATGCTATCTAGGTTGGTCATAACTTTCCTTCCAAGGAGTAAGGGTCTTTTAATTTCATGGCTGCAGTCACCATCTGCAGTGATTTTGGTGCCGCAAAAAATAAAAGTCTGACACTGTTTCCACTATTTCCCCATCTATTTCCCATGAATTGATGGGACCAGATGCCATGATCTTAGTTTTCTGAATGTTGAGCTTTAAGCCAACTTTTTCACTCTCCTCTTTCACTTTCATCAAGAGGCTTTTTAGTTCCTCTTCATTTTCTGCCATAAGGGTGGTATCATCTGCATATCTGAGGTTATTGATATTTCTCCTGGAAATCTTGATTCCAGCTTGTGCTTCTTCCAGCCCAGCGTTTCTCATGATGTACTCTGCATATAAGTTGAAGAAGCAGGGTTACAATATACAGCCTTGACGTACTCCTTTTCCTATTTGGAACCAGTCTGTTGTTCCATGTCCAGTTGTAACTGTTGCTTCCTGACCTCCATATAGGTTTCTCAAGAGGCCAGTCAGGTGGTCTTGTATTTCCATGTCTTTGAGCATTTTCCACAGTTTATTGTGATCCACACAGTCAAAGGCTTTGGCATAGTCAATAAAGCAGAAATAGATGTTTTTCTGGAACTCTCTTGCTTTTTCATTGATCCAGCAGATGTTGGCAATTTGATCTCTGTTTCTTCTGCCTTTTCTAAAACCAGCTTGAACATCTGGAAGTTCATGGTTCACATACTGCTGAAGCCTGGCTTGGAGAATTTTGAGCATTACTTTACTAGCGTGTGAGATGAGTGCAATTGTGCGGTAGTTTAAGCATTCTTTGGCATTGCCTTTCTTTGGGATTGGAATGACAACTGACCTTTTCTAGTCCATAGGTACTTAGTAAATAGTTGCTAAAAGGAATGCTGGAAACATTATTCTCTGGTCTCGGTCTTTTATATCAGTCACTATGATAAAATGATATGAGAAGGAAATTTTTTTCAGTAAAAATTTTAGTATTTTCCATGTAATAAATTATATTCCAAAATTAATATTTTCCAAATATTGTATTGCCTGTAGTTCATTTATAATATTTGTAATTTTTAGTTTTTTCAATTTGCAGAATAAAATTGATGTTGGTGGCATTACAGTTGTATAAGTTTTAATATGTGTATAGATTTGCATTACCATATCACAGTTGGAGCACAAAACAGTTTAATCACCTCCAAAATCTCCCTCTTGCTGCTTTATGGTGATAGCCTCTTCATATACTCAGTATCTGGCAACTACTGATATCTTTTCTGCTGCAATAGTTTCATCATTTTCTTTATGTAATATAAATGGAATCTTGCAGTAAGCTCTTTCATATCGGTCATTTTCACTGAGCATAATACTCTTTGAGCTCCATTCAAGTTATTGTGTATGTCAGTTGTGGCTTTTTAATTGCTAAGTAGTATTCCATGGCATGGATGCTCCACTATTTGTTATTCTTGTTCACATTATTTCCCCTTTGTTAAATCAGATATTGCCTAACTTTTGTTGCAATTTAGAATTATTTAGTGGCATAAAGGGTTTTGAAGAAAACTTTTTCTTATTTTTTTGGTTGAATAAAATTAAATTTGAAAAGAGGAAAAAACAGAGCAAAGAGTAAATAACGCTTTTACTTACAAACTAAGAGTGATGGCCAGCTTATCTCTGAATTAAATCAAGAATTTAACATGGCTATATCATCTCACAACTATATGAGAGTTGTCAAAACAAAATTTAACTGCATGGGTTCTAGAGCAAAATCATGTGTCTAGATTTATTAGATATTCTAGGTATCTGTAAAGTACCGTATATATTGATATAGTTTGGTCAGTTTTCCAGTGATTAGAATACAGTATTTAGTTTTTATACTGGGATAGGTGGTGGTGCCATTCACTGAGACGGTGATTACAGGAGACTCCTCTGGAGGGGAAAATGAGAAGTTGTGTTGTGGACGTGTTACAATATATAGATAATGTAGGTTTGGCATTCATGAGGGAAATCTGAAATGGATGTTTAAGATCTCAGATGGAAGTGGAAGACATGGATGTGGATGAGCTTCTTCAGTTAGAATGTAATGAGTGAGAGGTAAGGCAAGTAGGAAGGGGTCTTTGGAGTGTGCTGCTGCTAAGTCGCTTCAGTCGTGTCCAACTCTGTGCGACCCCATAGACGGCAGCCCACCAGGCCCCGCGGTCCCTGGGATTCTCCGGGCAAGAACACTGGAGTGGGCTGCCATTTCCTCCTCCAATGCATGAAAGTGAAAAATGAAAGTGAAGTCGCTCAGTCGTGTCCGACTCTTAGCAACCCCGTGGACTGCAGCCTACTAGGCTTCTCCGTCCATGGGATTTTCCAGGCAAGAGTACTGGAGTGGGGTGCCATTGCCTTCTCCCCTCTGGAGTGTAGGGCAACAATATTTTAGGACAGTTGAACAAAGCATCCTGAAAGGGAACTGACAACAAATAGGCAAAGAGAACCAAGAAAGAGCAATGTACACACACCAGTAGAGAGTGAAAGAAAGAGTAGTATAGAGAGACTGCAGGGTAACTCAAGTTACTTTAAGGAAGTTCGAAATTTAGTGAAGACTGTGTGACCTGGTATACTAGACTACGATACCAGGAACCAGGCAGCTTTTAGGATTATCTGTTCTTCTTTCAGTGGCTACATAATTTCTGTTATGGAACTTTGCTTCCCTTTGCAAAGTTTTTCTAATCTTGTCTCTGCTTTCTCTTATAATATCTGCTCCATCATAATTTCAGCTGAGTTGTAGCCCATTATTACCTTTCATTTCCTGCCTTGACATATAATCAAAACCTTTTAGATATTGAGAATTGCCTCACTTTCTTGATATTTCTTACTTAAAAATCTTATTAGTCCAGTTCAACATTTATATCAAGTCGTTTCATAGGTTATTGAAGCCACTCAATCTGTAGCCTGGCCAATCACTTATTGAAGTGCCCTGAGTAATCTTGAAAACCATATTCATTGTGGATTTCTGCTTTTGGATCTGTAAATTGCAAATGATGGTAGATTAAAGAGTGCATTATAGGTGAGGAAATAAATATGTAAGGGGTTTCACTTTGAAGGGAATAACAGACTAGTGGGAAACACAGCATCAAGGAAATCAAGGAAAGAATTTTGTTTTATTTTGTTTTTTAAGGTGACAGAGGTTTGAACATAGAAGTCAATAAAAAAGAAATGGGTTACTTCAACATTTAATTTTTTAATTGTTGAGGTAGTGTTAAGGTGGCACAGGAAGATTGAATAGCCTTGTATTGAAACAATGATACCTCTCCCTCTGCGATGGAGTTAAAGAAGAAAGGAGGAGGGGGCGGAGATAAATTTGGAAGTAGGGGAATATGCCCATTAACACATTTTGTGAAACAGGCCACAAAGAGAACGCTGAGAAGAGAGGTAAAGATTTCCAGTAATTGCTGAGGAAAATTCAAATAGGAACCTAACAGCTAAGGATAGGAGGAAGTGATTATCCTCCCCCCTCCGCCACCCCCAGTGAATCCCATATATAGGTTGAGAAAAGGTGGATGACTGAACTAGTCCAGAGCTGAAATGGACTCAATTTGTGACTTGGTAGGAGTTAATGCTTGCTTTATTTTAAAAATTTGTTTGGTTCCACTGGGTTTTTTTTGTTGTTGTTTTTCATTCTGGTCTTCAATGTGTTTCTTCTGCAGGTCTTGATGACTGTTTGCAACAGTATATCAAGAATTTCGAGAGGGAGAAGATCAGTGGGGACCAGCTGCTGCGCATCACACATCAGGAGCTAGAGGATCTGGGAGTCAGCCGCATCGGCCATCAGGAGCTGATTTTGGAAGCGGTTGACCTTCTGTGTGCACTGGTAAGGGCATCATAGAACTGGTGGGAAGGGAAACTTTGCTTTTTCTCCCTGTTTTCTTACCTTTTAAAATTTTTTCCTATAATTTTTTTTTGTTTCTTCTTCTCCTTCTCTTTACAAAAATAATTTCAATGCAAGAAGAAAAAAAAATCCCCTAATTATCAGTCAACTGGATGTGGTATTTTCCTCCTTCATTGTATATGATGTGTTATGCCATGCCAAATTACAAATTAAGGAGGCTTATTAACCTAATTTGTGGCATTTTATCTAGCTACTTGAAAAACTAAGAGCTCACCAAGGGAGTTTTCACAGCAGCACTTGGGATGTACAGTTGTATACAATCATTTATAAAGTTCATTTCCTTCTAAAAGCTTGATTTAGTATCCCAAATGTTAAAGTAATCCTATTTTAGAAAAAAATCATCCTTAAAATAATCAATTATTTTAGTGTTGTTTGCATATATATCAATGAATATTGAATATTGTGTTTATGTGTGCTTATGTATTGCTATAAGAGCAGTGCCTAGTCAAGGCAAGAGAAATCAATATCAAAATAATCCTGCAAGATTTTGATAGTACATTAGATATTCTGAGAGGAATATGGATTTTTTCCCCGCCTGTGTTAGCTAAAATGACACTAGCATGATTGGGGCTAGAACTACAATGAGAAAGAACATGAGTCTTGTAATAATATGGGACTGAAATTTGACTCAGTCAGTTAATGACATTTGTGGGCAAATCATTTCACCATTGCCTTAGTTCTTTTATTTAAAATAGAGATATTTTATTTAAACAAGAGATATTTTATTAAAAAAAAAAAAAAGTGCTTCCTTGGTGGCTCAGCCACTAAAGAATCTACCTGCAATGTGGGAGACCTGGGTTGTAACCCTGAGTTGGGAAGATCCCCTAGAGAAGGGAATAAGTACCCATTCCAGTATTCTTGCCTGGAGAATTCCATGGACAAAGGAGCCTGGTGGGCTACAGTCCATGGGGTTGCAAAGAGTCAGACTCGACTGAGCAACTAACACTTTATGGGCTTCCCAGGTGGTGCTAGTGATAAAGAACCTCCCTGCCAATGCAGGAGATGTAAGAGACTCAGGTTTGATCCCTGAGTCGGGTAGATCCCCTGGAGGATGGCATGGCAAACAACTCCAGTATTCTTGCCTGGAGAATCCCATGGACAGAGGAGCCTGGCGGGCTACATACAGTCCATGGGATCGCACAGAGTTGGACATGACTGAAGCAACTTAGCGCAATATCAACTACCTCTTGGTGGTGGTGTGAAAATGAGATAGTGTTTGAATAGCTCCTAATTCACTGCCTGGCACCCAGTCGACATTCAATAAGTTGTCGCTATTATTAAGATGATGATTAATAATAAATGTGTAGATAATTAAACATGATTCAAGCATCCATATACTCAGCACTGTATGTGTCAAGTGTAAGATCTAGTTCCTGCCATTTTGAAAAGTCTAGTGGAGGGAGAGTGACACACAAATAAGCATAAATAATAAAATTACTAAAATAAAAGCATGAGCTAAGTATTAGGGGACACAGAAATTTTGACTAAGATAAATGGGTTCATATTGCAAAAGATGTCATCTTTAACAGCATACTGGAATATGAGCTTGTGTTTAAGAGGTAGAGAAACAGAGGGAAGTAATTTCCAGGTAGATAAAACGGCACATATACAGGCACACAGAATAAAGAGCATGCCTGGTACGTATGGAAAATGGTAAGCTATTTTCCCTTCGCAAATAAGTGGAAAGCAGTGGGCATAAAATTAGACTTTAAAGGATAGATCAGACTGTAGAGTACCTTAATATCCTGGTAAGAGATTTGTAGTTCTTAGTCTGGGCACTAGAGAACCATGCAAGAATGATCAAATACTTGCTTTAAAAAGGTAACTGATGGTAGTGAAAAGGGTGGACTGGACTGGACTGAAGATGGGGGAACAATTAGGAAATGTTTAAAATAATCCACTTAGGCTATGAGCATGGCTTGAACTGTGGATGTGCAACAGGAATAGAGTATACTGGTAAATAGGAGGAGTGAGTGACATAAAAGAAGCTGAGAAAGATTCCATCCTTTTAGCTGCAGAGATAGAGTAGATTTTACAATAATGAAGATAGGCAATAGCAGCAAAAATAGATTTAGGTGGGAATATAAATTGAGTTTTATATTTGTTGAATTTGAGGCATCTCTGGTTTATCCAGAAAGAGAGACTCCATCAGACAATTGAATTTATGAATTTGGAGCTGAGAAGTGACTGAGGACAGAGATTTGGGAGTCTCAAGGACATAGGGATTGAATCCATAGAGAGAGAGAAATCATTCAGGGAGGGTTTATAGACTTCAAAACCTTGACACTCCATCTGGGAAGGAAGGAGGGGAGGGGAGGGGAGGCTGCAGAGGAATGGTCAGAGAAGCATGAAGACAACTATGAAAGAGTGGTCACAAAAGCAATGGGAACTATTATTTCCATTAAGGAACGTTAATAATGTCATCAAATTTCACAAAAAGCCAATAGAATAAGCAAAGAAAAGAGAACTGACTGAAAATATTTTTTAAGGAATCTGAAACCAGATTGGTTGAATAGTACCTCCTACTTACACATTTCAGTCTTAACATTAATTGTCCTTTCGTCAGAGACATTCCCTGATCACTCACTCCCTCACCCTGACCAGGTCTAAAATCATCCCCTCACTGTTCTTCTCTTTCTTTCCTCATCTCATTTTGTAATTACATATTTATATATATATATATATATATATATATATATATATATTTTAGTTTAGTATCTGTTTCTTCTGCTAGACTATTAGCTATATGGGAAAAGTGCCATTGCTTATTGAACACCTAATATGTAGCACAAATGCCTGGCAACAGTAAATGCTGAATAAACATTTTTTTTGAAAGTGGCGATGAAAGAGACTTGACATATTTTTCACATGATAATTTAGAGATCCTCTTGTTTCCTTATTCCTGAGATAAGAAAATTAATTCAGACCAGAACACACACTTGCACTAATCAGATCGCAGAAATCATGCCTGAAATAAAAGCTAGTACTCAGGGTAAGGTAAGAGTCCACAGTGTTTTTGCATATTGGTTTCCATATCTGAGTCAGAATGGTCATAAAGGTATCATCTAAGTGACTCAGAGACGGGAATCTGACCTAGCAGTCCCCTATCGTTATAACAGTAAAGTTGAGCATGTTAGAGCTTGAAATCTAGAGTGAATGTGTCATAAGCAGGTCTTCTCATAAATGAACCATTCACATGCTGAGCTCCAGTCTGTCACTTTGAATAAGAGAATGAGATTGAATAAGAGAATGAGATTGGTAATTATGATACTACCTACAAATAGTCTAGACCTGTAGACTTTGGAGTTTGGCCCATGATAAACTCTGCTGACCTCAACTTACTTAAAATGATGGTATGAGAGATATAAACCACTGCCATGCAGTTCTGGGTTTAAGCACTCTAGTGTTGCATCATTTTCTTGGGGGGGAAAATGAAAACATTAAATTCATTCTTTCTATGTTTCTTCCTTAAAGAGGTCAAATGTTAAACTTCATTTTCATTGCTTCCTAATGGCTATACATCAGCAGCTTAAAAGTGGACATAGCTTACACTTTATGCAGTAGATGTTTTCCAGTAAATATAAAGCAAATGTTTGAGCAATGAATCCTGATGTATTTCTCTATGACATTATAAAATCAGAAGGTGAGAGCCCTCCCCAGCAAGCTGAGTTGATTGCAACAGCACTTGTGCTGTTGGGAATGGGAAACTATGTTTTGTCTCTTCAAATCTGTAATGTCTCTACTGACACTTCTAATTTTTCCTACATCTATTGTATTTATTTCTTCTTTTAACAATTATATATTCATGCTCATACAGTGCTACCACAGAGAATACAAAGATGAAAAAGGCATAGTCTGTGCTCTTAAAATGTCTATAGTCCAGTAAAGAGGACAAGAGTAGTTAAAAGATAATATAGATTTAAAACAAAAAAAATCCCAGGGGAAAGCAGAATTAGATGATAAACACTACTGAGGGATCCAGGAAATGTAAGTGGGATCTGTATTGGGACTTGCAGGATAAGTAGGTGTTTGCCAGATAAAAAAGTTGGAGAAAAGTTATCTAGGCAGAAAAATATGTGTAAAGACAGAATTGTGAAAGAGTTTGGGGTGTTCAGAGAAAAGGAAGAATTTTGATTTAGCTCCTGAAGAGTGGAAAGTGATGGCAAGAACGGCACCTTGCACTTTGTGTCACATTATAAATCTTTGCTTTGGTTTTTTGGTCCTCAGTGTGCTTTCTGCCTGGTGCTGAACACACAGAGGATATTAAATGAATGCTAGCTTACTGAATGAAGTTCTCTACCTTTCTCCAGAGAACTGTATAATTTTTTTCTCTTGCCAATACAGCCTCTGATTCTGAAATATAAGGAAGACACAGAGAAGTTACCAAATTTCATTGTTTCATTTAAGCAATGGAATATTTTTCTGCCTTGTTTTAAAATTAGTCCTGATGGGAAATAAATGTCATGGAAGCTAATGAAAATCAAAAGTATATTCAGTGACTTGTTCATTTATGTAACATAGATTTATTAAGCTCCATCTGTATACTGTTTGTAAGGACTTCCCTGGTGGCTCAGACAATAAAGCTTCTGTCTACAATGCGGGAGACCCGGGTTCGATCACTGGGTTGGGAAGATCCCCTGGAGAAGGAAACGGCAACCCACTCCAGTACTATTGCCTGGAAAATCCCATGGACAGAGGAGCCTGGTAGGCTACAGTCCATGGGGTCGCAAAGAGTTGGACATGACTGAGCGACTTCACTTTCACTTTAATATACTGTTTGTACAATGTTATCTTAGAAAGAAAGAAGCTTTTCATGATTTGGAATTATATTAACTCTTTCAAGCTGTTATGCTATCATTTGATGTGCTTCAATAGAGAGCACCTTGTATTAACTAAAATAATAGAGCATATATATAGTTTAATGTATAGTCCTCAATTTATGTTCTGACAATACAACTTTTATTGAGAAGTACAAGTGAATCATTTATGACAGGATAAGAACAGTTTTCATTTCATTCTTCATGTACTTTAATGTAATAGGTATTTTGCATGAAAAATTTGATGTCACTTGCTAGGATTTGTTTCTTTGCAGCATAATTGCTTGGTTCATTCATCTCAAAATAATTTATTTCTGAAACTATTTGTTAAAGCAATCCTTTTAGGACTCACTTGTATTTATAAAGTATTATAAAACTTAAACATGTATTACATGATGCATTCAGATTAAGAGCTCTGAAGAAAATAGTATTGACATTGTAAAATGCATTGTACTAATATTTTCAGTTAAGTGTGTAGTGAGAATTTGCCACTAGTGAGGGTATAGCCAACTTGACTTTCTAAAATGTTGTTTCTTTCTTTCATGTGCTTTTCCATGCATATAGTTGAGAGAACAGTAGAAACTTAGCACCAGTTCTTTAAGACTAGACTGGCTATGTTGAATCCTTGTGGAGTCACACCTGATTCCTGGCATGAATGTTGTTGGCCACATAGGTAACATAGGATAAAGAAAATAGCAAAGTACATTTCATGTCCAAGCTTTTGTTTAATTGATTTAGTCCTTTCTATACCAATAGTAATGCCTAGTTGTCCCATGTGTATCCAGTAAAAGCAAGCCTGCAGTGAATAAACCTGCATTTTAAAAAAGTAAGGACAGTAACTCTCACCTGCATACCTTTGGCCAGAACAAAGAGGCAGTTCATTTACTTGTTGCTTCTTTACATGGTAGGCTGGGGAGTGTGATTTACTGGTGACATAGTGAGTCAGAACAAACCATCCATTTTCATGAAGGAAAAGGCAGAATGGTATCTGTGATGTCAGTAATTGATTTTGAGCTACTTAGAATTGAGTTCTGTTAAGATAAAAATTAACTTGCAGGATCAACTAACCCACCTCTTTTGTTAAAGTAGTATCACATCAGATCAGATCAGTCGCTCAGTCGTGTCCGACTCTTTGCGACCCCATGAATCACAGCATGCCAGGCCTCCCTGTCCATCACCAACTCCCAGAGTTCACTGAGACTCACGTCCATTGAGTCAGTGATGCCATCCAGCCATCTCATCCTCTGTCGTCCCCTTCTCCTCCTGCCCCCAATCCCTCCCAGAATCAGAGTCTTTTCCAATGAGTCAACTCTTCGCATGAGGTGGCCAAAGTACTGGAGTACTGTATTTTTTTTAAATGTAATACTATCTTAAAGTTTGAAAGCTTCAAAGTAGTTTTACTTTGCCTACAGATTTTTATTTATGAGAGAATCTGTATTCTTTTAAAATCACTTTTACCATTTCTAATAAAATATTCGAGATGATTATATATAAGGAGATAGTTTAAATGGATCTTTTGTGGGCACTAATGGCTATAGAGTTCAAGTTATGTTACCAGATTGATTTAGGTTCCTCATTAATAAACTACTTAAATTTGAGCTTCTCTGAGCAAATGCAAATATTTTCTCATTAAAATGATTAATATACAGAAATGAAAAAAGCAGACACTGTTGTACTTCAGGGAAAATGCTTTAACACAGAGAAAAACTTCTGAAAATACTTTCAAGTACTTCAGAAGTTTCATTTTAAGTTTAGTTGATATAATTTTTTATTTAGTCATTAGAGTATCTCTTCTAAGAGGATTTTCTTCATAACATACAGACATGCTGGATAAAATCTCCTAAATGTCTCACAAATAATTCATGCTCAGATGCAATAGAATTTGAATAGAATGTTGTTTTATTTGTGTAAACCAAACCTTTTAACTTGACAAGACTATTGCAGTTCACATTTAGCAGTGAATATATAATATATTATGTGTGTGTGTTTTTTTAATCTATGGCTCTAAAACTTTTCTTTTAGTAAAACTATAAATTTTCAGCAAAGAACAGTCAGATTTTTATCATTATTAAATCTTTAGTGGTAACATATGTAAGTTGGTATTAATGTTTATGCGTCCAAATCCTCTTCCCACTCCCTTTTTTATTTCTTTCCTTAAATTACTATAGAAAAAAATAAACCTAAATTTCATGTAAACTTAGGTACGCAATAATTGTTGACTTGATAATAGAGCTAAATCTGTTGTTACATTTGCTTCCCTTTTTCATTTTCCCTATTACTTTCTTCCATTTTGCTTCATTTGTTTCTCCTACCCTGCTTGAACAGGAACAGATTAGTAGTGCAAAGGAGTGAGTGTAGAGATATTCTCTCATAGGTGGCCTGATAACTTACAGTCCCATTCTATTTCTGTCTGCTCTAAGCTCTGAGCTCTTTAAAGCAAATCAAAAAGTCTCCCTCACTTTACTTAACTGTAAAAGGAAATGCTAAATCAAAGTTAGAATTTGTTTGGGCCTCAGAGACTATCTAACATTCTTCAACTTTCATGATTTTCTATGTTAATAATACTTTTAATTTTATACATGAAAATAATGTACATGTTGCCAAGTAGTTTGATCAAGGTCATCCTCTGATCAGGTTAACCGGCCTTTCTTAGAAGTGTTTTACAACTCACAATTACCTGTTTTAAAATTTAGTTGTAACTTGGGAAATCTTTCGCTGAAGTTTATTTGAGAGGATCCTACAATATGTCCCCATTGAATATGGTTTAAAAAAATTATTTGTATTTATTCATAGAAATCCTTCTTGGAATATTTGGGGTGAGATACTATATATTACTGTGGGCTCACCAGGTGGTGCTAGTGGTAAAGAACCTGCCTGACAATGCAGGAGACATAAGAGATGCTGGTTTGATCCCTGGGTCGGGAAGATTCCCTGGAAGAGGGCATGGCAACTCACTCCAGTAGTCTTGCCTGCCTGGAGAATCCCATGGACAGAGCAGCCTGGCAGGCTACAGTCCATAGGGTTGCAAAGAATCTGACACGACTGAAGTGACTTAGCACACATGCACTGTATATTACTAGAAATTGAAAACTGAGACCAAGGAAAAGGAGAACAATTATACTTACAAAAAAGTCATTATGATTTCTTTAGATGTGATTCATACTTGACTGAGCTAATGCAACCATGACAAAATTAAAAGTTTAGTTTTAAAATTTGTATTATAAAAAGGAGAAAGTGTATTGGTTCCCCTGAGGATGCAGAGGTTTACTATGTATACCATATCATAAAAGAAACTTCCTATGTGAGTCATTATGAAGAGGACACAGAAGGAAAGTTATATTGTATATGATGTATTTTATTGTTGGGTTGTACTTACTTTGCTCGTTTTGGGGAAACATAATTTTTCCTACTGTCTACCTTCATGACTATCAGTTCAGTTCAGTTCAGTTGCTCAGTTGTGTCCGACTCTCTGAGACCCCATGAATCGCAGCACACCAGGCCTCCCTGTCCATCACCAACTCCCGGAGTTCACTCAGACTCACATCCATCGAGTCAGTGATGCCATCCAGCCATCTCATCCTCTGTCGTCCCCTTCTCCTCCTTCCCCCAATCCCTCCCAGCATCAGAGTCTTTTCCAATGAGTCAACTCTTCTCATGAGGTGGCCAAAGTACTGGAGTTTCAGCTTCAGCATCAGTCCTTCCAAACAACACCCAGGGCTGATCTCCTTTAGAATGGACTGGTTGGATCTCCTTGCAATCCAAGGGACTCTCAAGAGTCTTCATGACTATACATATGCTAATAGAATAGATAATCAAAAATAATTGATAATTATGAATTTCACAAGTAAATGAACTTAGGTTTGCTTAAAAAAGAAACTGCTTATGAGTCCTTATAATTTTTCTGTCTTGGGTGCCTTAGTTCCAAGATACAGTGCCCTCATCTCTCCATGTTCATGTTAGTACTTACACATTTTATTGTAATTTGTTTATCTGATGTTTCCTCAAATCCTCATTTGACTATGAATTCTGCTAGGCCAGGAATCCTATCTTATTCATGTTTAACTCTTAATACTTGTTCCATTGCCTGTACATATAGTAAAGTACTCAGTAAATGTTGACTGAATAAAATATTGATTGTAAGTATATTTGTTTTCTCTCTTTTTATAATTCAGAATTATGGCTTGGAAACAGAAAATCTAAAAACTCTTTCTCACAAGTTGAATGCATCTGCCAAAAATCTACAGAACTTTATAACAGGGAGGAGAAGGAGTGGCCATTATGATGGGAGAACCAGTCGAAAATTGCCAAATGACTTTCTGACTTCAGTTGTGGATCTGATTGGAGCAGCCAAGAGTCTGCTTGCTTGGTTGGACAGGTAAAACCTTTTACATGTTTCATAAGTTATCCTCTTCAGACATCAGTTTGAATATAACATTATTTCATTTTATTGTGAAAAGATTGTTTATTGATAAATTGATAAGTAGAGGAATATTAAGCAAAAAATATCTAATTATGATTTACCACAATATAGGCATTGTGATACTAATTATTTGCAAAATTTTATATTTGCAAGATTTTATATTCAACTGACTAGCTAATCAGTCATTAGTTCCTGACAGTTTTAAAATACATTTTCTTCTTTATAAGCAAAATCATTTTTGGCTGTCACAAGATTTGTAATACTGCCTTGCTTTGTCTCCTGATTTTCTATGTGCTTTTCATTCATTGGTCATATTTAAAGAAGCAAACATCAACATTCTATTTATTGTTTTAAATGGGTAATTAGACACTGACATTTTCATAGTGTGCATTGTATGTCTCATTACGTTTGCTTTATCCATTCTATATTATTATTCACATTGCACAGTCAATTTTGGATATTACAGACACAATTTTGGTCCTTTTTTTGCTAGTTTAGTTAATTTCATTTGTTTTGAACACATAAAATAACAAAAGCTTTCATAATATAAAATGAAAAAGGTTAAGTTAAAATTATATATGTGATTAAACATTTTAATTGTGAAACATAACAAGTATTAAAACTAAAGTTTTCATTTTTGAAAATTTTTTGTGAGGGACATAAGAATGTTAGTTGCTCAAACTCTTAGTGATCCCATGGACTATAATCCACCAGGATGTATACTATGTTATAATGGTTAAATAATCAAAAAAATATTTTGTCTGAGAAACTCTGATATATAGAAGTTTACTAGAATTTTTTCTTGAATAAATGTCAGTAGGATTTCCATACATGTACAGATATATATGAGCTTCCCTGGTGGCTCAGTGGTAAAGAATCCACCTGCCAATGCAGGAGACGCAAGAGACGTGGGTTTGATCCTGGGTTTGGGAAGATCCCTTAAAGAAGGAAATGGTAACCCACTCCAGTGTTCTTGCCTGGAAAATTCCATGGATAGAGGAGCCTAGCTAGCTACAGTCCATGGGGTCATAAAGAGTCAGACATGACTTAGTGACTGATCATGCATGCACATATATATATATATACATATATACACAGTGACCCTTGAATAGCATGGGTTTGGAGTGCATGGGTCTACTTAAATATAGTTGTTTGTTTGTTTCAATCAATATGCATTACATTACTACACGTCATAATTGTCCGTTGAATGAGTCTGTGAATATGGGCTGAGTATAAAGTTACACATGAATTTTCAACTGTGCAGTATTGAGACTCCTAACCCTCTTGTTGTTTGAAGTTCAACTGTATTATATTTTTTCCTTTTTTAAAACTATAATACTTTATATTAAAAATAAATATTTTTATGTCTAAGGTAAAAGTTAAGATAATTTTACTTATTTCTATAATGTCTAAGTTTATATATATATATTACTAATAATATATCACAAAGTTGAAAGTGTTAGTCTCTTAGTCGTGTCCGACTCTTTGAAGCCCCATGGACTGGAGCCCACCAGGCTTCTCTGTGCATGGAATTCTCTAGGCAAGAATATTGGAGTGGGTTGCCATTCCCTTCTCCAAACATATAACATGATAATACTAAATCCAGATCTGAACAGTAGGCTATATATTGTTAGCTTTTTGGATAATTAATTGGTAGACAGCATATTTCTCTTATGACACCATTAAATTCTTTAAATTGTTTAACCCACATTTATCAATTGTATGAATTGTCATTTAAACATAGATTCTATAAGTTGTATAATGATCAATAAGTAAATATATTTAAACTATAGCTTATCCTTAAGTAATGTAATATACTTGTTTCAAGAAGCTTCTCAGTAATTGGGAAACTTATAGAAAATATATTTGATTTTTAGTTATATCTTCTTAAATCACCTATCCTATATTATAAATTTGCAAAGCCTTTATATTTTATTTGGTAAATTTCATTATTTTCTTTTTACACTAGTACTTATGAAATAAATAAATAGAATGATTAGAGAATGTGTTTACTTCTTAATGGCAGGTAATGTTTATAAAGTCACATAATGGCTTCTAGAACATTATATAATAATTTCTGAAATTCCATTGTGTTATATAATTTATTATGGTTGCATTATTTGTATCATCTAAGACCACATCCTTAGTAAATGCTAGTTTATCTGCAAACATACATGAGCATACACACACACATACATAGTAATTTATACAATCAGTGGTGTTTTGTGTTGTTTCATAGGAAAAAAAAATGTGAGAAAAAGCTTGAAGGAAATAAATTAATTCATCTGTTAGGCTTCCATTGCTGCAAAGGTTCTCATAACCCTTATTTTGAATTATATCATACTACAGTGATAATTAAATCAAAGGCCATTTAACATTTTGGCCATAAAAATGAAATATATACTTTGAAGAAACAAAGAGACAACTTTGTGATAACCTCAAAAATCTTCTGACTAGACTATAAATTGAAAAAAGAAACGGAAGTTTATATTTTGAAGATTTTTCTGAGGAAAGTTTAGCTCCAGGCTGGCTTGCCTATAATGATTATGCTTTAACAGATTAAGTTTTAAAAGGGAAAGAAAAAGAACAAAAATAATTCTTTGTCATTTTAAGGTATTTGGTCTTTATGCTGAAGGCATATAGGGAGCTGTTTAGAATCATTGTTGTTTTCAGACCTGTGAATTTGGATGATGACTTGGGCTATAGTGTTGGGAAATATTAGGTGAAGAATAAGGCTAAAAGAAGGGAAACCAGTTAAGAGGTTGTTTTAGGAGTATTTGTCCCTTGTTACCTGCCCAGGAGTTAGTTCCAGGACCCCTCAGATACCAAAATTCGAGGATTCTCAAGTCCCTTATATAAAATGACATAGTATTTGTATAAAACCTATGCACATCCTCCTTTATGTTTTAAATCATTGGTAGATTACTTATAATACCTAATACATGCTATGTACATAACTGCCCTTGTGCAACAAACTCAAATTTTACTCTTTTGAGCTCTCTGCAATCTTTTTTTCCCAAATATTTTGAATGAAGTTTGGCTGCACCCATAGATATGGAACTTGCCAATATGGAGTGCCAACTCTAATCATGCTATTGCTACTATTGGTGATTCTGATGCTACCAGCCACATTCACTTAAAGCAAACCTAGGAGAGTTGTCTTCATTTTGCAGATAGGAAAAATACAACATTCAGAGGCAAAAGTTAAGTTCAAAACCAAATAGGAAGTAAGTGGTGGAGCCAGGATTCATTCCAGGCATCTGACCACAGAGTTGATTCTCTGCACTGCTTGCTATTGACTGAGATATTTAATTGGAGAAGCAGGAATGGGGATAGAAGAATATTAGAGATAGATATAGAGACTAAGGAAAAGGGAGACATCTAGGGTGAATAAAGGTATCTGACTTGGCTCATCCAGTGGATGGTGAAGCCATTATCAAAATAGGAGGAATGAGTTATGGTGGAGGAAAAGTGCTGAGTGTTGGCCATGATTGTGAAAAGTTCTTTAGAATATTGCTGCTCGGAAAAGATACATGGTAGATAGAGATTTGGGAATCATTAAAATATGGGTGATAGTCCTAAATATATTAATATGGTGGTGTAAGGAGATTTTTGCATAAGCTGGAATCAAGATTGCCGGGAGAAATATCAATAACCTCCGATATGCAGATGACACCACCCTTATGGCAGAAAGTGAAGAGGACCTAAAAAGCCTCTTGATGAAAGTGAAAGAGGAGAGTGAAAAAGTTGGCTTAAAGTTCAACATTCAGAAAACTAAGATCACGGCATCTGGTCCCATCATTTCACAGGTAATAGATGGGGAAACAGTGGAAACAGTGTCAGACTTTATTTTGGGGGCTCCAAAATCACTGCAGATGGTGATTGCAGCCATGAAATTAAAAGACACTCACTCCTTGGAAGGAAAGTTATGACCAACCTAGATAGCATATTCAAAAGCAGAGACATTACTTTGCTGACAAAGGTCCATCTAGTCAAGGCTATGGTTTTTCCAGTAGTCATGTATGGATGTGAGTTGGACTGTGAAGAAAACTGAGCACTGAGGAATTGATGCTTTTGAACTGTGGTGTTGGAGAAGACTCTTGAGAGTCCCTTGGACTGCAGGGAAATCCAACCAGTCCATTCTAAAGGAGATCAGTCCTGGGTGTTCTTTGGAAAGAATGATGCAGAAGCTGAAACTCCAGTACTTTGGCCACCTCATGTGAAGAGTTGACTCATTGGAAAAGACTCTGATGCTGGGAGGGATTGGGGGCAGGAGGAGAAGGGGATGACAGAGGATGAGCTGGATAGCATCACCGACTCGATGGAGGTGAGTTTGAGTGAACTCCGGGAGTTGGTGATGGACAGGGAGGCCTGGCATGGTGCGATTCATGGGGTCGCAAAGAGTCGGACACAACTGAGCAACTGAACTGAACTGAAGGAGATTTTTAGAATGAATTCCTCTTTTCCTGTTCTATTTGTTTTCCATAACACTTAAACCCTTCTAACATTCTATATAATTTGCCTATGTGTTAGTCTTGTTTTTATCTGACAACTCTATACATGATGTATGCTTCAAGAGAGCAGGGATTTTCATCTGCTTTGTTCACTGCAGTCACAGTTATCTGGAAGAGTTCTTGGCCTATAGTAGGTACTCAATGAAGTTTTTTGAGTGAACGAAGTGAACTGAGATAAGGAATGACTGCTGCAGACCACCACCCATTGAAGGATGATTAGAAGTTCAGCTTATGGGGAAAAAATAAGAAGGTATAACCAGAGACTCCATAGGCTAGAATTTGTTGAGAGTGGTGTCATGGGAGCAAAAGGAGGAAGGAGTTTTTTTTGGTATATTTGGGGAGAGGGAGTGTTGATATTTTTGTATTTTTCCTAACTTTATTGAGATACAAGTGATGTATAACATTGTGTAAGTTTAAGCTGTACAATGTGATGATTTGATACACATACATGTTGCAAAATGCTTACCACAATAAGATTAGTTAATATAATTTATAAGCTCACATAATTCCCTTTTTTGTGTATGTGGTGAGAACATTTAAGATGGGAATAAAGAGTTTTAGGGAAAAAGTGAAGTGGTTGATAAGGTCAAATGCTGCTGACAGTTTAGGCAGGGTAAGACTGAAAGTATGTGGTAAATTAGGGAATCAGGATATATATAATCTTACAAGCAACAGTTTAGTCTTTTTATTTAGAATTAATGAAAGCTGGAATTCATGGGTTGATTGTGAGTTAAATGTAAATGATAACTCTGAAAAAAATTTTTCTGCGAAATGGTTAGTAGTTCAGAATAGTTTTGCATAATATCAGACTTTGACTTTTCATAGATCAAGTCTTTTAGCGGTATTGGCAAGGAGGAAAGGCAAATGATGAGTGCAAGAAGGAAATGCCAACCCACTCCAGTATTCTTGCCTGGGAAGTCCTGTGGATAGAAGAGCCTGGTGATCTGTAGTCCTTGGGGTCACAATTCAGACATGATGTAGCAACTAAACAACTTCTTCTAAGCAACTAAACAACTTCTGTATTTGGGAACTTGACTTTGCTTCTCCACTGCCATAAAAGTAAAGTGAAAAGTGAAAGTCGCTCAGTCACGTCCAACTCTTTGCGACCCCATGGATAATAGCCTGCCAGACTCCTCTGTCTATGGAATTCTTCAGGCAAGAACACTGGAGTGGATAGCATTTCCCTTCTTCATGGGATCTTCCCAATCCAGGGATCAAACCCAGGTCTCCCGCATTGTAGGTAGATTCTTCACCATCTGAGCCACCAGGGAAGCCCAATATAAATTTCGAAAGGTTCCAAAGTCAAATATAAATGTAACAGGATTTTATCTGTAACTGTGCCAGGTAAAATATTTACACTGTTTGTTTTCCTGACAAGTAGCCCAGGAAAGTTTTCCTGACTTTTATTAGAGATTGTTAACAGATGTGTATTTAGGTTATATTTTTATTCCTTTCAAAGAAAAAGTGTCTTCTAGGTAGTAGCTAGAGCACAACACAACACAGTCCACATGTCCTCTTGTTTCAGTGTATCCTACAAACTACACCTAAAGCTAGACACATTAATCAACACTAGAAAAGCCAAAAGAGTGGTATTCTCCATGACTGCTGTTGTGAATCCCTGCCAAAACTCATCATGAAATAGTATAAAAGACCGAGGGGCTAATAAGAAAGAGATGAGTTTCAGTTCTGCCTCTGGCCCTGGGTAATATTGAACCTTAACCTCTGTTTTTCTTTCTAGAATAAGGATGTAAGATCTGGAGAATTTGAAGTTCTCTTATAAGCACTAATATTCTGTAAATCATTGACCTTGTTCACCAAAGTGATATGAAAAATATATTCATTTTATTTCCCTTTACATAATTTGAAAGAACAAAATACTAACAAAATTTGTTAGTGATTTGTAAAATCATGATTTAACTATCTCTTCTCTGATTTAGTTCATATTAAGTTCTAGACCCAAACTGATCTGTTTTTGTGCTTTGTTTATATAAGGTAAGAATGTATCTTGTCTTTTTTATTTTTGTTTTGAAGAATTTAGAGCTTAAGTACTTAATTATAAAAGTTCCATAGAAATTATATTGACTTGTCATTGTAGATTAATTTGGAGGGTTTGAAATGGTCACTGCAATCAAATATTGCCAAGCATTGGACTTTAAACTTGGTTTATTCCTCTGATATATATAATGCTCTGGTTGAAAAAATAAATTATCTCAGTTGGTTATTTTGATGCTAAGCAACTGGCTTAATTTTTAAAATTTGACTTTTGGCATTACACCTGTTTTACATTTTGGGGTGAACTTTCATGCACAGCAATATGATGACATTATTGCAATTTTTATTTTATGTCACTTGAAGGAGAAGAAAGGAAAAGAAAAAATAGGAAAAAAATCTTTAGCTCCATACTGAACTAGATGCTTTGCATGTATTGACTCATTGAGTTCTCACAGAACAGATATCATTATCACCATTTTACATATGAAACATGAAGTAACTTGCCTAGAGTGTGAAAATTATCATTTGAATCTATGTTTGTTGTAATACAAAAGCCCTTCTGGTTTCACTTTTATCTTGTTCCTTTGTTATACTACATTTCCTTTTGAATGTGGACTGATTCTTCAGAATTTTGAGGAAGTAATTCTTTGGAATGCAGCATATATAAACATATATTTGTACTTGGGTGTTTCTCTTCAAATGCTAAAGAATAATACCACTTTTCTGTTTTTGGCCTTGATACTTCAAAGTGCTATGTAAAATTTTGTTTCTAGAAAGTTTATTTCTCATTCTACTTTGAAGACATCAATGAGATATTTTAATATCACTGAAAGAATGCTAGGGGAGATGTTTACAAATCACAAAACCCGCAATTTCAGTGGAGCTTCTATTTAAATAATATTTAAAATGTTTGAAATAACACTTATTTAAAAAAAAAGCTCCTAACATTTCTTAAATAAAATCTAAGGCTAACAAAATCCTTTTTTTTCCTTCTTATTTTAAATATCAACGAATGAAACAACAGACTTTCCCAGAGGAAAAACCTCAGATAGGAATCACAGTTGGTTAATATCTTTATTGTTTATTTTCAATTCATGGTTTACTTGTCTATTTTTAACGTACGTCCTGCTATTTTTCACACCTCATCTTTCTTGCAGTTTTATACGGCTTTGCCAAAATGAATCTATACTTTGAGGTTTACAGATCAATTTATGTTCTATGTTGTGCCATAACCTTATAAAAATGTTCAAAAGTATTATTTATAGAAAAAGTTTATTTTACTATTTATAGTGAAAGTTTAATCTTTTCTCTCATTTTTAGTATTAATACCTATTTCTAATTGTTTCTACATTTTAGGACCATTCTGTTTTGAAGGGATCAGTGCGATATCTTTATATCATTGAAAACCTTTTAAATATTTAAGGCATAAAGGTTGGAATGCTAAGGAAAGAAATGTATTCTTTGAAATCTTTTCCTTTATCTAAGAAAGTGGTTGAACTAATTTCTTCTTTCATGATAAGGAAATATAGGACAAAAGTTATTTCTATACCAGGGAAAAATTATAGAGGCAGAGAAAACTACCCCAAACACTACCAGATGCTTGTTGTTTGGTCTTATTTCCTCTTGTGTGCTCACTGCTCCCACTTGGCACCTCTTGTTCCAGAAATGAGCAGTGATGTTAGCAAGGCTGCTGTTCACACACTGCCCCTCAGGCTCAGCAATGTCAACCTGAGAAATATTAAGGCCGTTCAGATTTCCTGATTAACTCTTAGCTTTTCTTATTAGCTTCTAATTTGTTTAGGATTTCTGAAACATTAATAACCTTTCCATAAATGCTTTTGTTTGAAAAGAATGTACAACAAATAAGTTTTTTATAGCATCCATAACTTTTTCATTAGAAGTATAAACATTATATTATCCATTAGATTTGAGGATAGTTGCATATTTTAAGATCTATGTAGGATAGTTCCTGTAATGGCCATTTATTAATGAGCCAAGGATTTTATCTTTTTTAAAAAACTTAACTTTTGGCATCGAAAAGTTTTTATTCCATGAACTTAATTTCCTTTAAGTCAGCCACGTATTTTTTTCTAAGTAGCCTGAGCTCTAACTTGGGGTTTTTTGAGACTGAGAAACAAATGCCTCTCTTAATTTTGTTTTCAAACTGATCGTGTTCAGCAATTCTGTAATGATACATTTCTTTATCTCATTAAGTCATGATGAGCGTTCATCTTTGGTAACTCACGAAGATTGGAACCTGTCAGCCTTCTTTTATTTATGTATGTGTATAGCCAAGATCATAATACCAAATATTAATATCTGCTAGCTAAGAATGGTTGTCAGTATAGTTATATGTGATTTACCTTTAAAATGAAAATGTTAGGGGGATTCACTACAAGATAAATTTTATGTTTTCCTTGCTATATGTTTAGGTTTTTTTCCCATTTTTGGGGGGCACTTAATCTTGAGTGAGAAACTGGTCCTACTTGAAATGTGAATGATCAGGAAAGTGGAAAACACACCTTAGAGTTCAGTTTGCTACAGGCATTCAGTTATCAAATAGATTTTTCTTTTGGTACATTTTAAAGAGCAAATGAGTATTTTTTTTTTTAAGAATTTATAGGGAAAATCATGCTGTACTTCATCACTTCTGAATGAAGTTTTAGATTTTATTAACAGTCTTTGACCTTTGTAAAACTAGGAACCCAAGCTCTTTCTAATCATGCCAGAAGTACTTTGAATTCTTAATTAAAATGCCAATTTTTATGCTTCAGTGCAGCAAAAATGGTCTTGGGTGGTTTTTTTAAATGATGTTTTCCTAGAAGTACTTTTATCTTACATCATTAAAAAATAGTTTTATTGAGGCCTAATTTACATTCTATAAAATTTATCCCCTTTAATGAGTTTTAATAAATTTAGATGTAGCTATGCAATGATTTCTACAATCACACATTTTAGAAAATTTCCATCAGTATAGATTTGTTTAAAACTGGATCCTGCTTACAATTAAAGAGGTTAATTTTTTTTAACAGAGAACACAGATTACTTAATTGCATATATTTTGCTCTAATTAACATTATTTGAATTCTTAATGATTCCTTAAGTTTTAGTAAATTTTGTTGGAAAAATATACTGTTTTGAAATAGTAATAAGCAGTAGTGGAACACAGCACAAAATAGACTGTGATATATAGAATCATTTAGAAAACAATATGTTAAAACTCCTGGAAAAAGAAGGCTTCCCCTGTGGCTCATCTGGTAGAGAATCCACCTGCAATGCGGGAAACCTTGGTTTGATCCCTGGGTTGGGTAGATCCCCTGGAGAAGGGAAAGGCTACCCACTCCAGTATTCTGGCCTGGAGAATTCCATGGACTCTATAGTCCATGAAGTCGCAAAGAGTCGGACATGACTGAGTAACTTCACTTTCACTGGAAAAAGGGTCATTAAATAAATGGAATTGGGGCACTTGATTAAGCCTTTCTAAAATAAATTATGATAGAGCACTACCTGTTCACTAAAGTAATTTTAGGTATATTATTTATTTAAGCAAGAAGCATTAGTTCATAAGGAAACTGGAGAAAATATAGACAAAATGATTTCTAGATGTAGACTTATTGTTTTAAAATGTGCAATAAAATACAAAGAAATATACTGTTTGACTATATAATATTGAAAAAAATAATTAGTATAAGATAGAAGACAAACTGGAAAAATACTTGTAGCAAACAGTTATGAGAAGTGTAGGGTTAATGTGTACTATGTGAATATTACATTTAAATTAAAATATAAAACACCAAAGTGCAGTAGATGAGCCTGTCAGATCAGATCAAATCAGTCGCTCAGTCATGTCCGACTCTTTGCCACCCCATGAATCGCAGCACGCCAGGCCTCCCTGTCCATCACCAGCTCCCGGAGTTCACTGAGACTCACGTCCATCGAGTCAGTGATGCCATCCAGCCATCTCATCCTCTGTCGTCCCCTTCTCCTCCTGCCCCCAATCCCTCCCAGCATCAGAGTCTTTTCCAATGAGTCAACTCTTCCCATGAGGTGGCCAAAGTACTGGAGTTTCAGCTTCTGCATCATTCCTTCCCAAGAAATCCGAGGGCTGATCTCCTTCAGAATGGACTGGTTGGATCTCCTTGCAGTCCAAGGGACTCTCAAGAGTCTTCTCCAACACCACAGTTCAAAAGCATCAATTCTTTGGCGCTCAGCCTTCTTCACAGTCCAACTCTCACATCCATACTTGACCACAGGAAAAACCATAGCCTTGACTAGACGGACCTTTGTTGGCAAAGTAATGTCTCTGCTTTTGAACATGCTATCTAGGTTGGTCATAACTTTCCTTCCAAGGAGTAAGCGTCTTTTAATTTCATGGCTGCAGTCACCACCTGCAGTGATTTTGGAGCACAGAAAAATAAAGTCTGACACTGTTTCCACTGTTTCCCCATCTATTTCCCATGAAGTGATGGGACCGGATGCCATGATCTTAGTTTTCTGAATGTTGAGCTTTAAGCCAACCTTTTCACTGTCCACTTTCACTTTCATCAAGAGGCTTTTGAGTTCCTCTTCACTTTCTGCCATAAGGGTGGTGTCATCTGCATATCTGAGGTTATTGATATTTCTCCCAGCAATCTTGATTCCAGTTTGTGTTTCTTCCAGTCCAGCGTTTCTCATGATGTACTCTGCATATAAGTTAAATAAATAGGGTGACAATATACAGCCTTGACAAACTCCTTTTCCTATTTGGATCCGGTCTGTTGTTCCATGTCCAGTTCTAACTGTTGCTTCCTGACCTGCATACAAATTTCTCAAGAGGCAGGTCAGGTGGTCTGGTATTCCCATCTCTTTCAGAATTTCCCACAGTTTATTGTGATCCACACAGTCAAAGGCTTTGGCATAGTCAATAAAGCAGAAATAGATGTTTTTCTGGAACTCTCTTGCTTTTTCCATGATCCAGCGGATGTTGGCAATGTGATCTCTGGTTCCTCTGCCTTTTCTAAAACCAGCTTGAACATCAGGAAGTTCACGGTTCACATATTGCTAAAGCCTGGCTTGGAGAATTTTGAGCATTACTTTACTAGCGTGTGAGATGAGTGCAATTGTGCAGTAGTTTGAGCATTCTTTGGCATTGCCTTTCTTTGGGACTGGAATAAAAACTGACGTTTTCCAGTCCTGTGGCCACTGCTGAGTTTTCCAAATTTGTTGGCATATTAAGTTCAGCACCTTCACAACATCATCTTTCAGGATTTGGAATAGCTCAACTGGAATTCCATCACCTCCACTAGCTTTGTTCATAGCGATGCTTTCTGAGGTCCATGTGACTTCACATTCCAGGATGTCTGGCTCTAGGTCAGTGATCGCACCATCGTGATTATCTGGGTCATGAAGATCTTTTTTGTACAGTTCTTCTGTGTATTCTTGCCATCTCTTCTTAATATCTTCTGCTTCTGTTAGGTCCATACCATTTCTTTCCTTTATCGAGACCATCTTTGCATGAAATGTTCCTTTGGTATCTCTGATTTTCTTGAAGAGGTCTGTAGTCTTTCCCATTCTGTTGTTTTCCTCTATTTCTTTGCATTGATCGCTGAAGAAGGCTTTCTTATCTCTTCTTGCTATTCTTTGGAACTCTACATTCAGATGTTTATATCTTTCCTTTTCTCCTTTGCTTTTTTCTTCTAGTAAACAATTTAAAAAAGAAGAGACAGGGATTCCTTGATGGTCCAGTGATTAAGATTTTGCCTTCTAATGCAGGGGGTGAGGGTTCTATCCCTGATCAGAGAGCTAAGATTCCCACATGTCTTGGGGCCAAAAAATCAAAACATAAAACAGAAGAAATATTGCAACAAATCGAGACATTAAAAGTAGTCCACATTAAAAAGAAGAGAAAGAAACAAACTGATAAGTTGTATAATATCAAGCAACAATTTCAAAGTACCTGAAGCAAAAACTGTCAGAACTAAAAGAAGAAATAGATAAATCCACAATTACAATTGGATACTTCATCTCCTCTCTCAAAACAGAACATAATGATTAGAAGAGCTGAACACCACCAAGTAACAAGATATAATTGACATTTTTAGAGCATTTCATTCAACAAATGTATAATATAAATTCTTTTCAAGTGTCCGTGGAACATTCAGGAAGGTATACCACATCTGCATCATAAAACAAACTTCAGTACATTCAAAATAATTTAAATCAGAATGTCTTCTTTAACCGTAATGCAGTCAAATTAGAAATCACACAACAGACTTCTAGTAATCTATGGATAAAAGGAGGAAATCTCAAGGGAAATAAAAAAAGAAATACATTGAACAGAATGAAAATTATGATAAGTCACAATTTTTGTCAGTTCAGTTCAGTCACTCAGTTGTGTCCGACTCTGCGACCCCATGGACTGCAGTACACCAGGCCTCCCTGTCCATCACCAACTCCCAGAGTTTACTCAAACTCATGTCCATTGAGTCGGTGATGCCATCCAACCATCTAATCCTCTGTCGTCCCTTTCTCCTCCTGCCTTCAATCTTTCCCAGCACCAGGGTCTTTTCCAATGAGTCAACTCTTTGCATGAGGTGGCCCAAGTATTGGAGTTTCAGCTTTAGCATCAGTCCTTCCAATGAACACCCAGGACTGATCTCCTTTAGAATGGACTGGTTGGATCTCCTTGCAGTCCAAGGAACTCTCAAGAGTCTTCTCCAACATCACAGGTCAAAAGCATCAGTTCTTCGGCGCTCAGCCTTCTTCACAGTCCAACTCTCACATCCATATATGACTACTGGAAAAACCGTAGCCTTGACTAGACGGACCTTTGTTGGTAAAGTAGGTGAAGTAATGTCTATGCTTTTTAATATGTTGTCTAGATTGGTCATAACTTTTCTTCCAAGGAGCAAATGTATTTTAATTTCATGGCTGCAATCACTATCTGCAGTGATTTTGGAGCCCCCCAAAATAAAGTCTGTCACTGTTTCCACTGTTTCCCCTTCTATTTGCCGTGAAGTGATGGGCCAGATGCCATGATCTTAGTTTTCTGAAGGTTGAATTTTAAGCCAACTTCTTCACTCTCCTCTTTCACTTTCATCAAGAGGCTCTTTAGTTCTTCCCTCACTTCTGCCATAAAGGTGGTATCATCTGCATATCTGAGGTTATTGTTATTTCTCCCGGCAATCTTGATTCCAGCTTGTGCTTCATCCAGCCCAGCATTTCTCATGATATGCTCTGCATATAAGGTTAAATAAGAAGGGTGACAATATTATAATTCAATTATAATATAATAATACAATTTTTATATATGACAATATAATAATGCAATTTTTGTGGGACACAGCTAAAGCAGTTCTGAAAGGGAAATTTGTAAAAACTGCTTATATAAGAAAAAAGATCTCAAATTGCTATCTAAGCTCTCTTCTCAAGAAAATACAGTTATGTAAAGTTTAAAAATAAAATAAAATTAAAAAAAAAAAAAAAAAAAAAAAAAAAGAAAATAGAAAAATCAACAGGCATGGGCATAAGGTTTCAGTTAACCAAGATGAAAAAGTTCTAGATACCTGGTGTAGAACATTGTACCTATAGATAACAATACTGTCTTTAGCTGGTCCTTTTGTGATGCCAGTTGTCTTGCTGTTCACACTGTACTGTTCACTGAACTTAGTGTAGATAAGGTATGCACTAAGATACTGGAAGAAGACTCAAGGAGCCATAGGAACTGCAGATGCGTTTATTCTCTCCTGGCTGGCATGACAGCCATAACACAGCCTCTCTCCTGCCTGACACAGCAGCCATAGCAATAGCCATAGCATAACCATAATGTAGCCACAATGTAGCCATGAGGTAACTTCATGTAACATACCCATGATGTCACTCCCATGTAGCCCCAATGCTGTAGTAGCCAGGGCTTTCATGGTGAAGCTCATACAGGCGTACTGCACAAGGTAGCCCGTTGACCAAGTGAATACCTTGTGACGTGTGTGTGCAGTACTAGAAGTGATCTCAGCTGTTACATAACTGTGCAAAGCCATTGTTTACAGAACATGGGGCGAGGGGATAAGAGAGACTGACTGGTGCCATCTTCTTAATTTCCCCACACTGTCTTTTACAGTTAAATTTTTAAGAGGTTAGATCTCATGTTAAGTATGCTTAAAATAATTAAAATAGAAAATAAGCCCAAAGCAGCAGAAGGGAGCAAATAATAATGATCAAAGAACTAAATGAATGAAAATGGAAGCACAGTATGTTGAGAAGTTAATTAAAAGGATAACAAGAAATACTACAAATAACTCTTTATAAATACATTTGACAGCTTCGGTGATATGACTCAATTCCTTCAAAATCACAAACTACTTAAACCAGTTGGAAAATTATCAGGGAAATTAAATGGCTCTTAAATATAGATAATAAATACATAGGGAAAATACATATAACTTTGGGAAAATACCAATTAAATCTGTGATATGCCCCTCTATAGCTATTAGAATGGCCAAAATAGGTAAGTGAAAAATATGATTTTTAAAACTATAACTATTAAAGACCCTCTCATATGGACCCCTATGACAATGGGAGGTGCTTGAGTTCTAGAGTTTTTCTATAAGAGAGACATTCAGATTGTAACCAAGAAGCAGTTTTATATAAATTACCTTAAGAGTTATCCGAAGCACGGAAGTTCTAGTTATCTGACTAGATTTTTAGCCCCATAGCTTTTCTTTTTGTGTTCTTGTTTTCTTTAAACTGGGCTTCCCATATAATCTCTGGTCCCATAAAAACGTAATTGGCATTCATAGACAAAGAGGATAAAGAATAGTGGAAGTAAAAGCCACTCAGTTGTGTCCAACTCTTTGTGACCCCATGGATTATAAAGTCCATGAAATTCTCCAGGCCAGAATACTGGAGTGGGTAGCCTTTCCCTTCTCCAGAGGATCTTCCCAACCCAGGGATTGAATCCAGGTCTCCCGCATTGCAGGAGGATTCTTTACCAGCTGAGCCACAAGGGAAGGCCACTGTAAATTCATTTGGTGGCAAAACACTTGCTTGGGAAGACTGCTGCTGTCTGTAACATTCTTGAAAATATAAACCTTGTACCAATATATATTATTTGTATGCCAAATTATTTGATAAAGGATCTGAAGTGACATAAGCCATTAGTTTAGTACAAGTGAAAAGCTACTTAAACTCACAGCAGTTGGTATATCAGTGTTTAACTCTGGGCTGTGGAATCTGGGAGTCAGCCTTCCTCTGTTTGAATACTAGCTCCACCACTTACTAGTTTTCACTTAAGCTTGCTGTACCTCAATTGTCTCATATGTAAAATGGGAGTAAATAATAGTGTCTTGGAAAAGGGAATGGCAACCGACTCCAGTATTCCTGGGAAATCCCATGAACAGAGGAGTCCAGTGGGCTACAGTCCATGGGGTCCCAGAGACGAACATGACTTAGTGACTAAGCAAACAACATTAATAGTGCCTATAAGAGTTATGAAATTTAGTACATGTAAAGCTGTTAGAAGAATAACTGGCACATAGTAAGTCCTCAGTAAGTGATAGCTGTCATGAGACTAAGCTCTAGATTGTGACTATTTCTAGATGTTACTGGACTCAACAATGTTAGCTTCATTTGAAAAGAACCCAAAATGTCTTTGCTTAAGTATGCCATTTTTTATTTTATTTTAGATGTAGTAAAGAGACTTTGTGAGTACCAGAGAACTTTTAAGTATTAAGAACTAAAAAAAGAGAGAGTAGTATGATGGAAAGCAAGCATTGTTTCTTGTATTTAATTCTCTTCCAAGCATTTCTCTTAAATTTTTTTCCTTAAGTACGTTCTGAATATTTTTATCACTATGTAATCTTAAGAACAATTCATTTCACATTATTCAAAACCTTATTTTATGTTGTTGTATTTGGGGACCTTTCAAAAGCTGTTCCGATTAATCACAATTTTCCTTTTCCCTTTATAGATCACCATTTGCTGCTGTCACAGACTATTCAGTTACAAGGAATAATGTCATACAGCTCTGCTTGGAATTAACAACAATCGTGCAACAGGTATTAGCTGGCAAAATTTCCTTCTGTTAATTTATTAGTATCATATTCTTTTTTAATATAAATTTATTTATTTTAATTGGAGGCTAATTACTTTACAATATTGTACTGGTTTTGCCTATTTAGCAAGCATTTATAAAATACTGGTTTGGGATTTTTCTCTTTCAAAGATAAATGGTTCATTAGAAATCAAATACATAATTCATTGGAAAACTGTGCATATAATAGCCCAATAAACAAGGGTTTTATTTATCAGTAGATGTAAATTAACCTGAACCTCTAGAGACAGTATTATATCAATAATAAGTAAGGCTGTTAGTCTTGCACTTTTAGTGGGGATGAATAAACTATATTGACTTTCACAAAATTAAATTGCCCCATTTGGATAGCAATTTGAGACTTTTGCTCTAAAATGCCATTAGTTCCTTATTAATACAACTAACTACAGTTTTATTTATATAGGTATACATAATAAATATATATAATAGCCTTTAATTATACTTACCATTAAGTGATCTATTTACATGACCCAGTTTTTTTACTTTGAATATTATTTAAACCAGCGACTGCCAAATCAAATGTGTCCAGGAGTGCAGCAACTAAAATGTCCTGTCATAAGATATGAAGAAATGGTAGAGGAAGGAATTGACTAGTACATATACTGCAAAAATTTGTTTAAATCTAGCAAAACATATCTGAGAGGTATAAGGCCAGCAAGCACCACTCTGTAGAAGCCAGATGTCAACATAGTGCTGCTGCTACTTTCTCATTATTTGTTAACCTATCCAGTGATGCAGAAATAGATAAAGCAGAAGATAAAATGTGATGATACGGAAATTTTTGAGGAAATTAATGATTTAATTTATCCTTCTACTCCCTGTCTTTATTACCAAGGATAATTAAGAATTTCCTATATTGCCTGTATTTTCTCAAATAAGAAATTTTATCAGTACAAATTTTAATGTTTCAAGTGTATTTTCTGTTGTACTATGTAGATTTTATTAGCACCATTTCTCTGAAACTGCAGGTCTATAGAAAGGAGAGTTAAGTTTGTGACTTTTAATTGTGGAATTTAAGAGACATTCATCATTCTGTCATAGCAGTAAGAAAGTCAGTAACTCAGTGCTGTTAGTCACAGACATTGATGAAGATGATAAATATTTGAAAAACTCTTGTCTCAGTACATGTCTCGTATTTGATATCAGTAAATTTTATTTCTGAATGTCAAAGATTTCTGGATAACAGGGAGGAGAGTGGCATTTGAGGGTGAGGGTCAGCAAATGTTTTCTGTGAAAGGCCAAATAGTATTTAAGGTTTTGGAGGCTTTATGATATAGGCTATATGGTGTTTGATCCAACTGCTCAATTCTGCTGTTACTCTGCAAAAGCAGCCACAGACAGTGTGTATGTGAAATGAATGGGCATAGCTGTGTGCCAGTAAAACTTGTGTTATGAAAACATGCAACAGGTTGAATTCAACCCTGGGCCACAGTTTGTTGACGTGTTCTAATGCTAATCCAGTGTGTCCAGTGTGGTTCATGGACTAGTGGCATTATCATCACAAAGAAACTTGTTAGAAATTCAGATTCTTGGCACACACTGCCAAATTTACTGTGGGGAATGCCCAGGAATCTGAATGTTTACTAGTTTTTCAGGTGATTCTGGTTCTCATACAGTGTTCTAGGGCATAGGAATGAAAAAGCAGTAATATAGTCTATGGGTAATTTTTCCTGTAGTTCTGTATTATCAGTGACATTGCTTCAAAAAAATGTTTTCTAAAGCGACCTTTAAAAGCCATTAAACTTGACCAGAGACTTGAGATGTGGATAGCAGACTATTAATTTCTTCTCTTTTACTATGAAAAAAATTTTCTCTGCTTTAAGGGTACCTGTTGTACAGTATTTGTATGATAATTGTTCATAGTATATTGAGTATATGTTCAGGAGTAATCTATATGCAAATAATCCTTGTTTTGCATTTTATGTATATAATTATATATATATATATAATTTGCAAATGATTATTGTCTGCTACATGACAAGATCTGTGATAATCATATTATATGTATTTCTTAATGTTTTCATTTATGCATGAGACCCAAGACAATTCAAATACTGTGGAATTAAATGGGAGAATTAAGAGTTTATTTTTTTTTAACTTTTATACATGAGAAACTCATACTTATTGTCAGTTCTTTGAGAATGCAGTCCATCTAATGTCACCTTCTAAAATAATGTAATTTCCATGCATAATTATGACAGAAAGTGGGTGTTTTTAATTTCTTATATCTTTTTTAAACATCTGAATCTAGATAGCCAGTTTAAGGTTAACTTTTGAGTAACTGGCCCATTGTTGCCTTGTAAACAAAGACTGCAGTTCTTCTAAATGGCAACTTTGAAAAGTTTTCTTGAAAATATTGAAGGAGAATCAGGTGTATTCATTTTCACTGAATTCATTCATACATAATTTTTTCCTATATAAAAATAATCTTATGTTATTAGATTTAAACAAACTCATCTTTTAAAAAGTTACTTTTCTTTTAACATTACCTATAAAGTCAAAAATGGACAATTTTCTATGTTTATAATTCACAGGTTCTAGAACATAATTTTGTCACGATAACCTTCAGATGTTACATTCAGAACGGCTGAAATGATTTTCAGTGACTTAAAATTTCCTGTAGAGGCATGTGCAGGGGTGAAAGTGCAGTTTGTGTAGAATATGACTAACCCACCCATTCCGCTATTTTAAGAACCTACCATCTAAGTAACAAGTGATGCAGTTTTCATTTCCAGAATATATGAACACCTGCTATAGACATCTACTTCATAGAAAACATATGCCATTCTGATATTGCCCTCAGAGGCTTGTTCATGCTCACAATAGGACCTTTTAACAGCTACACTGTTTGGCTCAACGTTCTCTTTAGGAAGCTTACTTCAAGGCATAATGGGTTTGAGTTTTGGTAATTTACAGATCAGGACACATTAGGTAGAATAGAGAGAGATGTTTTTACAGCTTGAACTTTAAGTACATTTTGTCTTGAACAAATGCAGAATTACTGAAATTATCCCCAAATAATTGAAATACTCCAAGTATACTGAGGACATAGAAGGACTTGCTGTACCCTCCACCCACTGTACACTCTGTTTTGAAGAGGATGCCTTGCCCTTCTTAGGACATTTTGCCCTGATATAACCCATTTATTTATTTATTTTTTAAAGTTCAGTAGCTCATAACATTTGTCATTGTTCCTTCTATCTCACCCTCATTTCCTGATCACATGTCCTGTTCCACATGTCACTTTTAAGATTTCCAAACAGAAAGTTCTCTGTACATGAATGTTCTTGGTTCTTGCCTTGCCTACCCCATCCCAGTATGTACCTGACTTGATGTCATAATTCATCTACTTTAACTCTTTTCTGTTGTACCTTAAAGGAAATATTAGATGTAAATTTTTCTTAATAAAGCACATCTTCATGACATTCTGGTTTAATCTACTTACAAGTATAGAATGGATCACGTTCAGACTAGTCATCCTAAAGCCCTGCTCTGATTCTGTCGCTTTCAGCAATTTTCCCCTAATCTCCAAACTGATTACAAATTCCTCTCTTTGGAATTCAAAGGACTCCGAGTATGGTTCTAACATAATTTTGATTTTGTTCTTTAATTCTCCTTTGTATCTTAATTGTACTCTAGTTCATGTGGATGAGTTATTGTTGGTAAAATAGATCTTGTAGTTTCATCTTTTTATGTTTTGAGGCCGCCTCAGAACATTCCCTGTATATCTTTTTATCTTTGCCTGCCAAAATCATGTCCCATCCTTTAAGGCTTCTAGGGAATGCCACCTCAGTTGTGAAATTTTTACCATTCTCGTAATTGTTTATATTCCCCCTACTTTGACCATTTATATTTAATATAATTACTAATGTGGTTGGGAATAAATTAAATATACCACCCTGCTGTTTGTCTTCTTTGTCTCCAGTCTGGTCTTTGTTCTTTTTTCTGCATTGATTATCTTATATGATTCCGTTTTGTCCTTTTTATTAACTTCTCAGATCTAATTCTTTGTTGTGTGGGCAAAGATAGAAATCTCTTATTTTACATGCGTTTTCTATCTTGTCAGTTATAGTCTGCTGTGAATCATACTTATCTTTCTTCCATTAGATTGTTATCTCCTTGAAGACAGGAACAATGTGTGCTTGTTACTTACTTGTTAAAATAAATTGACCTGAGCCCCAGTCATCTTATATGGTTTAGCATATGCTCATTTATTCTCTTCCAGAAAAGTCTAGAATTAAATGCTTGAATTGTTACTCATTTTTATTTCACCTCCTGTGTAAAAGCCGCAGTTCTGTCTCTGCTACTCATATTAAGAACCCCAGAGATATCCAGAGATACCCATCACTTTGCATCTCAGTTTATTCATTAATTAAAATTACTGATCCTCATAACCATTTTCCAATGCTAGAATGAAAGTGAACAAAACTTCAGAAACACCATATGCTTTTATATAATGCTAGAAAAACATATTTTTAGAGGAAACTTAATTATAGTCATGAAATAAATGTTTATAAATCATCTCTTAAATAATCTACTGTTTTTTACTATTATGTGATGACTTATCTTTGATACAAGGTCTTTCTTGGCTCTCTTGTCTGTTGACTCCTATCTTTGCAATAGGAGTGGGGATGATAATTAAAATAATGAAATAAAACAGTTAATGTTTGCTTATTGATGATGAAAATATGGGTAATTTTAATTTATTTAGACTACTTTTTTGTGTTTTTCAAATTTTCTAAAACAAATTTGAGTTAGAAAAATATGAAAAGAATGCTATGTACATTGAAGAAATACTGCTTAAGTTTGATGGAAGAGCACAGCATAGATGAATACTTATTATATTTTGAAATAAATTATGTAGTTTACAAACAATCAGTGTCCATCTAATGGTTTCATTCAGCCATTAAATACACAGTAATCATTGCATTCACTTGGACTTGTATGCAGTATCTAAAGACTGAATTAAACTTAAGCTGCCAGTAAAAGAGGCCAATTTGAATAAGCAAAGTGTAGATTAAAAAAAAAATATCTAGGGCATGCATTTATTACTAGGCTTTCAAGAAATCTCATCTGAACAGTTATGATGATAGTTATGCTTTGAAATATGCTGTACTTCAAATTATTTTTCACTCAACTTTAATTATTTTTATTCCCTTTGCAGCAAGATGAGATGATCAATATCTAAAAATAAACTGTCACAAATAGATTTTTTTCCCTTCTTAACACAAAGGGGTGTTACTGTGAAGTAAGTGGAAAGTGCCTTTTGATATTAGCTACTTATATTTTAAGTAATGCAAACAATAGAGGAGAAAGATACCTTTCTTTTAACAAGTTCTGTTTGGAAGAATTTATTTAATCTTTCTGTATCTGTTTTTCTTATTTCCAGTTGTGATGGGTTTAGACCGTTATAGTTGAAGTGTTTAAAAGAGATTCTTCCCCCAGCACCTCTTTCCCACATAAGATTGATTATAATAACACATTTGAGAAAAAAGGGAAACTGGTTTTAAAATCTTAAATGGAAAGAATTCTTACAAAGAACTGAAGCTGCAGTATTTAGAGCACTGTCAGCACCTGAAACAGAAAAGTGAGACAGGTACCCACGCACTTCTCAGCATTGAAATACTTGCCATGATGCCTACTCTAATGGGTATCAGCTTAACCTAAAATTATTCTAAAATTTTTTCCAGTTCAAACACACGAAAAATGATTAATTAGATTGTCATATAGTTAAGAAATGTTCATAAAAGTATCAGTTTGCAAGGTTCAACTTTGGTGGAATTTAGAATACTTGGGGCAAGGGACAGAAGGTGGGAATGATGAGTCCTAGGAGACTTGAGGCTTAGCCCCATTGTTTCATGCATATACATATGCATACGTATTTTGAAAATGGTCTTTTTCATTTACTGTTGTGCTATAATTTTTTAAAAATTTTATGCACAGTTATTAGGTTTTCTGTTCTTTAAAAATGTTTATAAGATAATAATACTTGTTAGTTTAAAAAATACAAAAAACCTTAAAGAATAGTTACTGTCATGTCAATTTAAGCACCAGAAGCAACTGTGCCACTGCTATGGTCTTTCCTATAATAAGTGTCTTTAATTAAGTTGTTATTCTGACTTTCTGCCAGTTCATTTGTTTGATATTTTCCCTCATATTTACCTGTCTAATGCATTTTCTTTTTTTTCTAAATCTTCATTCAAGAAAATGGAAAAATCATCTTCAGAAGTCAACATTAGTAATATTTCTTTTTGATGGACATCTTCCTCTAAATTATGTGTGTGTACTCTCTAATCAATTTTGTTACCTTTACATTGTTTTAAATACAAATCAGTAAAAGTAAACTATTTATGAGTTGTTCTTATGTATATATTTTTAAATAAAGATGTATGTGAACATATTGAGTATATAATCCTTTCTGAAAAGAATGCCTGCTTGAATTTAATCTAACCTGTTTTATCTTAATCCAGTTGCTATTTACTCAAGGTAAATTCCCAGGAGAAAATAAGAGCTTTTTAAGGACTTAATTGAATTGGTATTTATGGTTTAAATTGTTAGGGCATGTATTTATAAATACTAAAAAAACTTAAAAGATTATAGAATTTTGTAAAAATAGGCTTAGAAGTGATTTTTAATGTTTTATTAAGGACTTATACAAAAAAATTTGGCCTGTAAGTTTATTGACAATAGCTATCATATTTTAACTTCATTATATTTTATCCATATGAGTATTACCTCCTTTACCTTCCTAGTTGACCTTTTATGTTATTTACTCTTTTATTTTACGGCAAAATAGTATAGTGGGCTTTGACATAAAGTAGATGTGAATTCATCATGGCTCTGCTTTTTACAAACAGTATGAACTTTAGCAAATTACTTCATATGATAATTTTGTCTTCATCTATAAGGTAGATCACTTTATTGGATTATTATAGGTGAATTTCTGTGAATATTGGAAATTGATCTAGTTCATGATCTGTCATTTTAGTGGGAGCTTAATAAACGGCAATTTTAGTTATCTTGTATAGCAAAAGATCTTTGGAAACCCTCAAGTCAGTTTCTTGTTTCATACAAAATTTAAAGGACTGTTTCTCTGCTTACTTTTGGTATTGAGTAGCAATGAAGAAAGACCTGGTTCTGAAATGAGTGACTTTTTTTAAAAAAGGATTCTGGTTTAATTTCAGATATTTTTTAGCATTTAAGGTGATTGATAACTATGCTTCATATTCTGAATGGTATTTTGAAATGTCCATGTTCAAATGGAATACAGAAATTAATTTTGATTACTTGTGAATTTGCCCTCCCTATCCACATATTCAAGTAACCTAGAGTTGAAAATGGAAAATTCAAAACAGGTAAAGGTAAAAGGCTAGTGTATAATAATAAGTTACACAGAGTTTGTGTTCTAAAAGGGATATTAAGATTCAAGTAGTAGTGAGATACATGTATACTGGGGTAGGCAGGCTACATATTTTATGCTTCATGTAGTAAGTATTAAACCATATGAAAGCTCAGCCAAGATAGTCTATCATTCATCTCAAACATGGCTTTCAATATTATTTTTGCTGTATTCTCAGGGTTAGTGGTTAAGCCTTCCTGAAACAGACATTCTAGGTGACCTGAAAAATGGACTTGGGCTCTTGGGATTTGAAACTGGGACATTTCAGACCAAAAACCAGGACAAACTTTATATGTAATTTTTAAACAATATGAATTGCATTACTTAGCATACCTGTTGAAGGCAATATGAAAGATGATTCTTTTTTATTTTATATTTAAGCAATATATTTTAGTTCAATACTCACTCCTTTAAGTTTTCTTCAGTTGTTTTAGCTGAAGATGAGAAGCAAAACCATTATCTTTTTAAACTTTTCTTTATGATCCTAATATATAATGAATCAGATAGTAGATATACAACTATTAAGCATAGTACCCAGATAGCTCAAGGAATGTTTTTTCTGAAGACAAATATGAAACCAAAAATTTATAGAATTTACAAAGCTGAGATTATGTTGTGTGTATGTGCCTATATCCCTTTAAGGCCTGGAATATAGCATTATAATCAGAATAGATATAAATACACAGAGAAAAAAGAAATCCTCATTCTTGATGTTTAAAAAATGATTATTGATAGCTGCAAATTTTCTGAAGGCTCAGAACAAAACTAAATAAGTGATGAAATTATTACATGCTAATAAGACTTTAGGAAAGCACTATTTAGAATATTGGACATAATAATTTTTTAATTCTTCCATTTTTATGGAAAAAAAAACTTTAAAACTTATATAAAATGAAACAGGTTGTTTTTATAGGTTCATTCTTTTACAAACTTAGACTGTGTTGCATATTATCTGAGCGTCTTACCAAGACACTTTTAAAGATGTAGATATTCAATAGTATCATCATTAATAATAACAGAACAACTGGATGCGTGGTACCATTAGTATACTAATCAAATTCTTTTAGGTAATAAATAACAGAATACTATTTTTCAGACATCTGTTTTCTCACTATTATATTTTAAAAATTATGTTATATATATACACACAAAATAATTCATGTCATATATATGTTGTGAGGCATAAAAATAAATACTCTTAAATTGGCCATTTAATAGCTATAACATTACCAATATTGTCTTAGTTATAATTGTGCTCTTTCTTCTCATTACCCTGCCTCTTCTAAAGGTGTTTATTATTTCATTTTTTTTCCTTTTAAGTAATTTCATACATTTTCATTTTCTAAACATTTCATTTAGTTAAGCTTGACTTTGAGCTTTGTACAAATAGTATCACTTTGCATATTACTTTTTTATTTGATAGTGTATTCTGAATTAATTCATGTTTTGTTTAGTCACTGTAGTTCTTTCACTTTCAATACATAGATTACTTAATTATATGTATATACTTCAGTGTTTATTCATTCTCCTGACCATGAATATTTGAAATATATACTTATATTTAACTATGTATGTAGGAGGATAATTGCTGGATTATACAGTATACACATGCTCATCTTTAGAAATGTACCACATCCTTTTCTCAAAGTTTTATTGCTTATTTATGTAATATACTTTCATTGCCTTCCTATTTTCTGAATTACTACATTTTGTCATACTGTCTTATTATACAGTTCACTTTCCAAGAGGCTTTTAAAATATTCTCCCAAAGAAGATAGAACATTTAGCATTATTGCTCTATTATATATAAGGAAATAGAAAGATGGATTACACGATTCTTAACCCTTTTAGGTGGTCAGGTTTTCAGAAGAGAATCCTTGATGTGCTTCCATTTGTAATCTACTGTGGTGATTCCTTTTAAAGAATCAAGCCAAATGTAATACTAATCCATTTAAGAAAAGATTTGCTGTAGGAGACTTGGTAAAGGCAACTTCTCTGCTTTTTGCACCTGAGTGTCTCCAGTGCCAGGCAAATAAATGTTGAAAAAAGGAAAGGATTCATTTTCTCTTTAAAATTTCACCTAAAAAGGGGTTACAGGATTTTAAATGTAATCACTGTAACTAGTTCTGAGGCTGATGAAAACCCGAGAGAGAACTAAACAAAATACTGGTTTCTTTTTTCAAAGTTGATAAAATCCAGGTATGTCATGATTATTACAGATATAGTCCTTAATATTTTACGGCTGTGGTGAGCAGTATGGAGATTACTTAAAAATCTAAGAATAATACTGCCATATGACCCCACAGCCCTACCACTGGGCATATACCCTGAGAAAACCATAATTCAAAAAGATACACGTACCCCAGTGTTCATAGCAGCACTATTTACAATGACCAGGACATGGAAGCAACCTATATGTCCATTGACAGATATATATATATATATATATATATATATATATATATATATATTGGAATATTACTCAGCCATATAAAGGAATGGATTTGAATCAGTTGTAGTGAGGTGCATGAACCTAGAGCCTGTTAAACAGAATGAAGTAAGTCAGAAAGAGAAAAGCAAATACAGTATATTAATGCATATATATGGAATCTAGAGAAATGGTACTGATGAACCTATTTATATGGCAGGAATAGAGATGCAGACAGAGAACAGGCTTGTGGACACAGTGGGGGAAGGAGAGTGTGGGACAAATTGAGAAAGTAGCATTGAAACATATACATTACCATGTGTAAAATAGATAGCTAGTGGGAAGTTGCTATATAACACAGGGAGCTTAGCTGGTGTTCTGTGACAACCTACGGAGTGGGATGGGAGTGGGGGTGGGAGGGAGGTTTAAGAGGGAGGTATGCTTATGGCTGGCCTACGGAGGTATGCATATGTATGTTTATGGCTTATTCACATCATTGTATGGCAGAAACCGACATAACATTGTAAAGCAATTATCCAATTAAAAATAAATTAAAGAATAGTTTGAGGCTGCTTCTATTTCTTCTCCTTTTAATGCTTGTAACTCCAGGGAGATGAGTTGGGTGGGGGCAGGAGGGGGACAGTGTTAATGGTACTTGTCTCCTTGTGAAACTGGTAATAAGCTGGTGAATTAAGAATTATAGTGGTTCTTCCCATTTAAAGTATCTGCATGAATGCTTTCCTGTCCCGACTCCCTACCTGCTTTTTAAAATTGAAATGTATTCTGCCCTTGGCTCTTCAGTTCACCTTTATAACCCCTCCCTCAAGCCACGTCATCTGGATAAATCCTATATCTTATGACATTTAAAAATTATTAGCAAGAAAAAAGGGCTGTATAAAGTGTAATAGGCAGGCAATGGTATTATTTCTATTTTGAGGTTGGCAAAATGCTTTTAGAACTTATCAGATTTATCCCCCACAATAATCAGGTGAAATAGGTAGACTAAATGTCATTATCTCAATTTTGTAAATGGATAAATGGAATTTTAGAGAGGGACAGTGACATGGTCAGTTAGTGACATGACCAGGACTTAGATCCAGCTTCTTTGACATGGTTTGTAATACTTCCTGCTCATTGTTTCTCAAGTTTGGCTTCACCTTGGAATGGAGTAAAGAGCTTTTAATTTAAAAACACAGATATTGGGTCCCATCCAAGAACTATTAAGTTAGACTCTCTTGTTAGGGTTGTAATCAGTTTTTTTTAAATGATGCCTCGGTTGATTCTAACATAGAGCCAAAGTTGATAACCACTGTGATGTAGTCACACTGCTTTAATGAGATGAACATGAGGTAGTAAGAAAATGTATGTGATCAAGAACAGTGCTTCCCAATGGTTGGTCCAAGGACTATGATTTACCCAGGGAAGCTTGTTAAAAATGTAGATTTCTTGGACTTCACTATAGTATGAATGGTTGAGAGCAATGGATCAGGAGGTCCAACTATTTATAGGTTATATCAGCCCAGAGCCCACACTTTTATAAAACAGGCTGAAGTTTTGAATATACAACTGTTGCTATCAGTTCATAGTCTATTTGGATCATAAATGCATTTCCAAAAGGATTAGACTTGTTCTTCGAAACATCAAATATATATGTTATTAACAAAAATGGTCCTTGTGCATTCATAATAGCAAGAGAACCCATGCTAGAAACTAATGTGGTATCAACAGACAGAGGTAGAAACTAGACTTACTAAAACAAGAAGGAATAGTAATATTTTAGCATTTTTATAAACCATATTATGCCTTATTTGGATTATATAGTTGAATCATTACACAAAATCTGTGACATAGATTTCATACCTACCTTAGATGAAAGCAAGAAATCAAAGAAAATATAGAACTGCTTTTTAAAGCCACTGATTTTCTGAGATATTTTGCCCAACTGCTGATGTAGTTTTTAATAACCATGGCCTCTTGGGTTGGCTCAGAATAACCACTGATGTTAGATAGGTAATTCATAAGATATTAGACTCTGACACAAGTAAAATAACGGATTGAAATTGTAATCAACAGGGGCAGGTTGAAGAACTGATCAGAATTAAGTAATTAGGACAAGTGAGCATAAATCAAACTGAATAAAAATGAGGTAAAAATTCTCTAAAGTACAAGATGGGAAAAGACTAGATTTGCATGAAGGTAGTAGAATGTAATCTGAGGTTAATTGTGAATTACATTCTGTGAGGAGTGACATGGCACCTCATATTTCCTGAAATGAAGAAGTACACCTGTAAAACTGGTGAAATAGTTATTGCATTAAACTCTGTGCTGGTTAGATCTTCATTTGAGTGAGTGTTCTGTTTTTTTTCCCTTTTTTATTTGATGGAGGATTTTATCAATCAAGATAAAGGTGATTATGCTGTGGTAACAACCTGAAAATGTTAGTGGCTTTTAATAATGCTCATGTCCAGTGCTCATGTTCCATGTCCATCCTGGGTTGCTTTAGCTCTTCTCCACATCCTCTTCATTTCACAGCTCAGACTAGCCTCTTCTTGAATACTGCTTGCACAGGGAAAAGAGAGCCTGGTGAACTATGAACTGGTACTTAAAGTTTCTGCATGGAAATAAGACAGCACTTCAACTTACATTTTGTTGAACAAAGTAAAGCATAGGTCCATGGCCAACATTGGTGGCTCCAGGAAATTTACTTTTCCCTTAAAAAAAGAAAGTATATATTTAGAAATCATAATACAAATCTGCTACAATATTGAACCTATAAACAATTTCATTATAGCATTTACTAGAATTTTAAGGACAACAATGTTTATTTGAATATAAGGAAAGGGGCAATAAAATTAGGTGCTAAAATTTCAAATATCAAGAAAACAGCTTGGTAAAGGTTGAATTTGAAGAATTTCTTCTTTTCCCTCAATGCTGTGTTTATATGCATGTGTGTGTTTCTTGGTATTTGAAGTATAGTCTACTGGAATATAGGGTGGTAAGTTTGGTGGGAAGGGGAGACTTTGGTGAGAGGGGGAGACTTTGAAATTTTTCAAAGCATAAAATTCTACCCGATAATCTCTCAGTGTTATGACTAGGAGATGCCAAATGGATACTGATTCCATGTAATATCTATTTTGAGGGTGTACAATATTCAGCCTAGGTATAAGCTAGTGTTATTACTTTAACAATTTAGTATTTGTTATGATTTGAATATCAATATCATTGATCTAAAAATATTTGTTGAATGCTCAGGTAGATGTCACTTTTTCAAATGTTGGACATAGTTACTAAAAGAAACAGTTCCATTTTGTCTATGAAAGTGCAATCTAAGCAGATAAATAGGGCAAAGATGCATGAGCTTAAGGAATTTTTTAAACTAATACTTGGAATCTGTTTGCATATATTATAATTTCCATTTATTTTCTGGCAGTCAGATGTATGGTCTTGAATTAAAGAATTAATGTTTAATTGATATCTTTATTTCCAATGGGGTGTGGTATTAATCTTTGCTTGAACTCTTCAGTTGGATTTATCACAAGGGAAAAATTCTCTCCCAATTTTAGACACTATAGATTTTCTTTCCATTCTCCAGGCAAGAATACCAGAGTGGGTTACCATGCCCTCCTCCAGGGGGTTTTCCCAACCCAGAGATTGAACCCAGGTCTTGCATGGCATCTGGTCCCCTCACTTCATGGGAAATAGATGGGGAAACAGTGGAAACAGTGTCAGACTTTATTTTTTGGAGCTCCAAAATCACTGCAGATGGTGATTGCAACCATGAAATTAAAAGACGCTTACTCCTTGGAAGAAAAGTTATGACCAACCTAGACAGCATATTAAAAAGCAGAGATATTACTTTGCCAACAAAGGTCCATCTAGTCAAGGCTGTGGTTTTCCCAGTGGTTGTGTATGGATGTGAGAGTTGGACTGTGAAGAAAGGTGAGCACCAAAGAATTGATGCTTTTGAACTGTGGTGTTGGAGAAGACTCTTGAGAGTCCCTTGGACTGCAAGGAGATCCAACCAGTCTGTGCTAAAGGAGATCAGTCCTGGGTGTTCATTGGAAGGACTGATGCTGAGGCTGAAACTCCTAATACTTTGGCTACCTCATGTGAAGAGTTGACTCATTGGAAAAGACTGTGATGCCGAGAGGGATTGGGGGCAGGAGGAGAAGGGGACGACAGAGGATGAGATGGCTGGATGGCATCACCAACTCGATGCACATGAATTTGGGTAAACTCCGGGAGTTGGTGATGGACTGGGAGGCCTGGCATGCTGTAATTCATGGGTCGCGAAGAGTCGGGCACCACTGAGCGACTGAACTGAACTTGCTCATTGCAGACAGATTCTTTACCGTCTGAGCCACCAGGAAAGCCCAAGAAGACTGGAGTGGGTAGCTTATCCCTTCTCCAGCAGATCTTCCCTACCCAGAAATTGAACCAGGGTCTACCTGCACTACAAGCAGACTCTTTACCAGCTGAGCTACCACAAAGCCCTTGTGATATATTAGATGGTCATTATAGTAAGTAACTTGAACATGTGGAAGCTAGAGAGACTTATTATTACAAAGAAATTTTAGCTTCATTGAATAAATATAAAATTCTTGATATCTTTTACATAATGCTAATCTTTGTGCTGAGAAAGCCCCAATTATTTTTGTTGAAAATATCTGCTGAGATCATGCAAATTGAAGTCTAATACCAAATTCATATTTAAAATGATTTTAAAACTATGAAACTCAGTCTTTTTGTACAAAATAGGAGTGTGAAGAAACTAAATGTACTGTGCTAGTTTGTTTAGCAATTAGTTTTGTTTTTAACATATGGCTTTAAAGTTTCATTTTTATACCTAACCTATAAACCCAATGTTAAATACTTACTATGGAATATGAAAATAGAGACTCAATGGAATAAAATAATCATAAGTGATGAATTCACATTTATAGCATATACAGGGCCTCTGGAGATATTACAGAGATAGTGCAGTTGAATATAGGGTTCCTTTATTGAAAATATTGACAGTCTAATGGGAAAGACCAACAATTAGATCACTGATAGAAACATAAAATGCATACAGTTAGAGTTATCTGATTGGCCATTCAAGACCATTTTGGATTTGTTGGATTTGCCTCAGTGGTTTTTGGATTTGTTGGAGAGCCACTTAGATGCTGGGAAAAAACTCACTTCTGCTTCTACCTCCAAGTCTGTATATGCTAAAAAATTAGTTTCCACATTCATCCAACTGCTGGAACATTAGTATTTTGTTGTCAAGTAAAAGATGAGTGATTAGAGTCAAGTGTGCTTTCATTTTAGATGAGCTCCTGTGGGAGAGCTGGAACAGAACTTTGGAGAGGAATATGATCCAAGGTGCAGAAGAATGTAATTATGTTCACCGACAGAAAGACTAAGATGGTCTCTAAGGTCATGCCCACCCACATTCTCCTCCTATTCCTGGTTTATTGCATTTTTTGTTATAATTCATAACTGTATTTAACCTAATGAAAACCTTAGCCAATTTTTTAAATGGGTCATTTTAAAATTTCTTTTTTTTTTTAATTTTTTAAATTTTTTTCTTTTTTTTTTCTTTTTTAACTTTACAATATTGTATTGGTTTTGCCATATATCAAAATGAATCCGCCACAGGTATATATGTGTTCCCCATCCTGAACCCTCCTCCCTCCTCCCTCCTCCCTCCCCATACCATCCCTCTGGGTCATCCCAATGCACCAGCCCCAAGCATCCAGTATCGTGCATCGAACCTGGACTGGCGACTCGTTTCATATATGATATTATACATGTTTCAATGCCATGAACATTCTTCTCATTTCTGAAATAACATCAGGAAAACTAACAAGTTTGTGATCATTGAGTCAGGCACAATGGTGAAGGGACTGCCAAGGAAGTAATTGTTGGGCTATTATACTTCTGCCTTATTTGCCAAGGACATTAATCTGAAATGAAAATTAAACTATGGCATGTTGATAACATATTCAGGAAGGATGTTAATGCCTGTCCATTTACCGTGGACATTCTTCTTTTCACTTGAAGTACTCAGTCAGTTTCAGTCTCTGATGAACCTTAATTTAGTTTGAACTTTTATCTTTCATCCATTGCAAATCATTTATCATTGGCACTGCTTTCTCAGTGCCCACAAAACTATGTGATGGGTTCTTGGAATTCATTTTTCATGCTCTTCTGTATTTTATCTTACAGAGAGAATTGGTGTTATTGTACTGTGTGGCTACTGTAGATGTCATAGTAGACTGGACTCTGCCCTTTGCTGAAGGGAAAAAAAATTGAAGGATCTGGTTAATGACTGGGAAATACCTTCATGGTTTCTTCCCAGATATTGCTTTTTCTGTTTTTTGTTTCTTGGTAAATGGCTTTTCCAGGCTTCCCTGGTGGCTCAGCAGTAAAGAGTTCACCTGCCGATGCAGGAGATGCAGGTTTGATCCTTGGGTCAGAAAGATCCCCTTTAGAAGAAAATGACAACACACTCCAATGTTCTTGTCTGGGAAATCCCATGGACAGAGGAGCCTGACTGGCCACAGTCCATGGGATCGCAAAGAGTCTGGCACGTCTTAGCAACTAAACAACAAATGGCTATTCCAGCTGTTGGATGGACTAAGTATATTTCTCTAGACTTGTGCTGTTGTCTAATATGGTAACCACTAGCTGCATGTGGCAGGTGTTTTTTTGGCTACATTGTATGGCTTGCAGGATCTTAGTTCCACTACTAGGGACTGAACCCAGGCCAAAGCAGTGAAAGCATGGAAACCTAACCATGGACAACCTGGGTATTTCCTGAATGTGGCAATTGAAATGTAAATTAATTAAAATTAAAGAAAATTACAAATTCATTTCCTCGTTTGCACTTAAGGCATTTAAAGTGCTTAATAGCCACACATGTCTAATGACTTGAATTAGACAGCACAGACATATTTTACTGTAACTCTGTTATCACTATAACTTTTATTAGATGTCTCTGTAACACTTTCTCCAGTTACTCCTGACCACATAACTAACTTCCTCCATCTCTTTTTTTAAATTAATTTATTTTTTATTGAAGGATAATTGCTTTACAGAATTTTGTTGTTTTCTGTCAAAACTCAACATGAATTAGCCAAAAAATACGGAATGCTTCACAAATTTGCATGTCATCTTTGCTCAGGGACCATGCTAATCTTCTCTGTATTGTTCCAATTTTAGTATATGTGCTGCCGAAGCAAGCATCATCTGACTCCTAAACATTCTCTGATCTTGTCCATAGCTGTCTTGTCACTACACATATTCTTTGTTGATGAATTCATTGTTGTTTCATTTTTCTTGTACCTTTAATTCTCTCTTTAATGTAAATATTTCCCAGCTTGGATTCTATTCTTGATCCAATTCAGCTTTTTTCTTAGCTACTTGCTGAGCAGCTTTGTATAGGACTGGCCAAAAAGTTTGTTTGGGTTTCTGTAAGTTGTTTTTCTGTAAGATGTTACATAACATCTTACAGAAAAACCAAATGAACTTTTGGCCAGCCCAATATATGGCCTTTCAGCCACTTCTAATTTTACATGCCCTAAATAGAATTATTTTATTTTCTCTAAATTCCCTCCTCCTATCATCTCTACAGTGTTATTCATCCAATTGCTTAGACTTGAACCCCAGGGTAATGTTTATCTTTCCCCTCCCCATTATTCTCTGTACCTATCAATTAATTACTGAGTTAGCTCATTGCTGGCTACGTGTATCTCATCTACCTTTTTTCATCTCCCCTTCCACCATCATCACCTCAGTTCAAGCCCTGATTACATATCATATTTTCTATTGAAAAAGTATTCCAACTGACCTCCTTGCCTCCAGTTTTGCTCCCTTCCAAATCCATGACTACTTCTTCATTGTTTTCATGAAACATTTGATCACAGTCTTCCCATACTCAAACATTTGTGAGCACTTCCTTTAGCAGAGTAAATTGCATATTTCATCTTCCCCAGAGATGAAATGTCTACTGGTATATTGGAAGATAACACAACTTTGAAGAGATTCTTCCCTCTGAGACATGGCACCAAAGTTATTCTTGTAACTAAAGGAAAGGAACAAGAGAAAAAGAACTATGAGAAAAGAGAGATGTCTGTTTGAGTTGTTAAGCTAGACCAGAGAATTTGAACTATAGTCTCATCCCACCACCCCCCGTATTTTGTTAAAATACACACACACTCATGCTTACCATTCACTTTGCTGTTTAATACCAACCATGGCACTAAGTGTAAGTTATCCTGATTTCAGCTTCTTCCAAATTAAAGTCACAAGAAATTGTCAAGTGACTGAATTAAGTCTTTGCTACCCCAATGGAAAGTGAAAGTCGCTCAGTGTGTCTGACTCTTTGTGACCCCATGGACTATATAGTCCATGAAATTGTCCAGGCCAGAATACTGGTATGGGTAGCCTTTCCCTTCACTAGGGAATCTTCCCAACCCAGGGATCGAACCCAGGTCTCCCACATTGTGGGCAGTTTTTTTTTACCAGTTGAGCCACCAGGGTAGCCCAAGAATACTGGAGTGGGTAGCCTGTCCCTTCTCCAGCAGATCTTCCTGACCCAGAAATCAAACCAGGGTCTCCTGCATTGCAGGCAGATTCTTTACCAACTGAAGTACCAGAGAAGAGGGAGCTTCAAAATAGATTGCTTTACAAAAATAAAGCTTTTATTCCCTTTAAAACAACAAAATTCCCCCAGCCTAACATTGGTAACTCTCCACAATATGACTCTTTATTTTCTAGACTTTCTTTCTCATTGCACTCACCTCATGTATCTTAGGCTCTAGCCAAATTGATTTCCTTATCCTGATTGTGTGCCTTTGTTCAGTGTGTTCATATAATTTGGCATGATCTTTCCCCCTGAACCCCCAATTTCCAGATTTAAAAGCTATTTAAGCTCAGTTAAAATACCATCTCCTTCAGAAGATCATTCCAGAGTTAAGAAGTCAGAACTTATCTCCTTTTTTATAGGATCACCTATTAGCATTTATCTTGTTTACCTTGTATTATTATTTGAATAGTTTCACCTACTTCTTTACTAAATAATGAAATAATGATGGCCAAGGATCAAGTTTAATTTATCTTTGATCACCCAATAGTGCCTTACAGTGAATTGCATTTAGAAGATGCCAAAAAAAAAAAAAAAAAATTCTGGTGAATGGTATTGTGACTTGGGGCGCTTCCCTCATGGCTCAGTAGTAAAGAATCCGACTCCCAGTGCAGGAGGCATGGGTCAGGAAGATCCCTTAGAGGAGGAAATGTATTCTTGCCTGGGAAATCCCATGGAGAGAGGAACCTGGCAGGCTACAGTCCATGGAGTAGCAAGAGTCAGACACGACTTAGCGACTAAGCAACAACATTGTGACTTGAGTGAATGAATGATTGAGTAAGAGTATAACACTAACTCATTACATGAATTAATCAGTGAAGCAACATAGTGTAGAAATTTTGATATCTTGATAATAGAATATGTGAGGTATTTGTATGTAAGTACCCTTACCAAAGGTTTGCATGGCTGGCTTATTTAAATATTAGTTGAAAGTAAAGCAATTAATGACCTATGTACTGTTCTTGTGACTATCTATAATACACAGTTGACGAGATGTATTATCTGTACTGAATATTCTAATCCCCAGATGACAAAGTATTTAGCATTTATGGTAAAATACAGGATAGAAATTTTTTATGTATTCTGCTCAGTTTAGCAATTGGATCATCGTTTCACTAAAAGATTAACTGATTATGATTCTGTAGGGTGATCTTACTCTCCTAAGGAAAAAAGTGATCAAAACTGAAGAAACACTCCTCATTTTATAAATATTGTCTTATTAAGAATTTGATACATTTAAATGTGCATCACATCATTTGAAAAAGTGTTATACATAAAAAGGATAAAGAAATTCAAGTGTTATTTTGCATGTACAGTAAAAGACAGCATGAGCTACTAAAGAGAATTCCTAGGAGTGTATAATGGCACAGCTCTAAATCCAATTTTAAAAATCTAAATTTAATCCTAACCTAAAAATAACTAGAACATCAGAGGTGTACCTTTCCATAGTGTGCATAAGTTCAGAAAATGGAGATTTCTTCATATCCAGTGCAATTTTATTTTTAAAACTTGGGGTATAATCTTTTAGGAAAGGATTTGGCCTTAAGTGTTAATAAAACTCCCACTTCAGAAGCAAATATTTTAAAATCACATTTGATGGAAATAAAATGACTTACGGATGAGATGAATCCCCCCAAAGTACCTGCTGTATGTATGCTATGTGTGTGTGCTCAGTCGTGTCCTACTCTTTGCGACCCCATGGACTGTAGCCCACTAGGCTCCTCTGTCCATGGGATTCTCCAGGCAAGAATACTGGAGTGGGTTTCCATTTCCTCCTCCAGGGGATCTTCCCCACCCAGGTATTGATTCCGTGTCTTTTGCGTCTCCTACATCGGCAGGCCAGTTCTTTACCATAGCACCACTTGGGATGCTACATAGCACAACACAGTGGTTTCGTTGAATTTTATTAAGAACTATATTAATATTTTAATTTTTTAATTAATTGACCTTTTATATGTTGATTTGTGTGATTTTGTGGCATTTATAGTCCTAAAGTTATTAAAATATAAAACTTCTTGAAGACTGTAGAATTTTACATATTGTAATTTATTTAGGTGAATGCCTATCTTCTTAAACTGTACTTCTCTAAGCCATGTTTTATTCATCTTTATATCCTTAAAACAGATGATTAATATTTGCTGAATCAAGAGCTATACAGATAAATAGCTGTATACATCTATCATACATTATCCAATTAGTTTAATATATTCAATATTATTAAACATACTAAATATATTTGGCTATATTTAGTATATTTAAATTTTAGCTTCAAATTATTAATATATTTAATATTTAGTAATATTTACTATTTCTGTCCATTATAGTTATCCTCTTAGATACTCAAATTGCTCCATCTCTGCCCAGGGAGAATTCTCTTCATATTGACTTCTGAATCCTACTGACACAATCCTTGTAATCTTTAATAGCTTCTTTCTATTTTGTGTCACCATATAATTCATGCTCCTCTTGTACAATTCCTATCCCAGTTTGGTATTAGCCATTTTCCAAGAAAGCCTGTGAAATGGTATTTGAATACCACCAATTGTGGAGGGTTCATTTACTACTAAATTGGTCATTGTTTCTATGCTTTTTCAGTGGACAGAGCTAAGAGAAACATACATACATATATACAAACATAATACATCAAGAGACTCTAAGGTTTTTACTGATCTTCTTATGTATGTGTCTGCTTTCTCCCATGCTAAAATTACTTACCAGTGTCACCAAGAGTGATAAAATGTTCAGTTCAGTCACTCAGTTGTGTCTGACTCCTTGAGACCTCATGAACTACAGCACACCAGGCCTCCCTGTCCATCACCAAGTCCTGGAGCCTACCCAAACTCATGTCCATTGAGTCGGTGATGCCATCCAACCATCTCATCCGCTGTTGTCCCCTTCTCCTCCTGTCCTCAATCTTTCCCAGCATAAGGGTCTTTACAAATGAGTTAGCTTTTCGCATCAGGGGGCTAAAGAATTGGCGTTTCAGCTTCAACATCAGTCCTTCCAATGAATACCCAGGACTGATCTCCTTTAGGATGGACTGGTTGAATCTCCTTGGAGTCCAAGGGACTCTCAAGAGTCTTCTCCAACACCACAGTTCATAAACATCAATTCTTCAGCACTCAGCTTTCTTTATAGTCCAACTCTCACATCCATATGTGACTACTGGAAAAACCATAGCCTTGACTGGACAGCCCTTTGTTGGCAAAGTAACGTCTCTGATTTTTAATATGTTGTCTAGGTTAGTCATAGCTTTTCTTCCAAGGAGTAAGCGTCTTTTAATTTCATGGCTGCAATCACCATCTGCAGTGATTTTGGAGCCCCCCAAAATAAAGTCAGCCATTGTTTCCACTGTTTACCCATCTATTTGGCATTAAGTGCAATTCATGGGGTTGCAAAGAGTCGGACACGACTGAGCGATTGAACTGAACTGAACTGAACTGATGGGACCAGATGCCATGATCTTAGTTTTCTGTGTGTTGAGCTTTAAGCCAACTTTTTCACTCTCCTCTTTCACTTTCATCAAGAGGCTCTTTAGTTCTTCTTCACTTTCTGCCATAAGGGTGGTGTTATCTGCGTATCTGAGGTTATTGATGTTTCTCCTGGCAATCTTAACTCCAGCTTGTGCTGCTTTCAGCTCAGCGTTTCTCATGATGTACTCTGCATATAAGTTGAATAAGCAGGGTGACAATATACAGCCTTGATGTACTCCTTTTCCTATTTGGAACTAGTCTGTTTTTCCATGTCCAATTCTAACTGTTGCTTCCTGACCTGCATACAGGTTTCTCAAAAGCCAGGTCAGGTGATCTGGTATTCCCATCTCTTTCAGAATTTTCCACAGTTTGTTGCAATCCACACAGTCAAAGGCTTTGGCATAGTCAACAAAGCAGAAATAGGTGTTTTTCTGGAACTCTCTTGCTTTTTCAGTGATCCAGTGGATGTTGGCAATTTGATCTCTGGTTCCTCTGCCTTTTCTAAAACCAGCTTGAATATCTGGAATTTCACAGTTCATGAATTTTGAGCATTAATTTACTGGCATGTGAGATGAGTGCAATTGTGCGGTAGTTTGAGCATTCTTTGGCATTGCCTTTCTTTGGGATTGGAATGAAAACTGACCTTTTCCAGTCCTGTGGCCACTGCTGAGTTTTCCAAATTTGCTGACATACTGAATGCAGCACTTTCACAGCATCATCTTTCAGGATTTGAAATAGCTCAACTGGAATTCCATCACCTCCACTAGCTTTGTTCATAGTGATGCTTCCTAAGGCCCACTTGACTACTGTCATGTAATTGTTCACTTGCTTCATCCTGTAAGACACACATAGCAGTTTCAATAAAACAGTAACAAACTAACAACACTACTACCAACAATGTGGTTACTGAAAATAGTATAAGTGAATATAGTAAAAATTGTTCAGTCGTGTCTGACTCTTTGTGACCCCATGTTACTTACTGACCCCATATTACTGTCCAAGCCTGAAAATAGTATAAGATTTTCTTTAACAATTCTTTTTTTATATCATACTAGGGATGTACAATGGAGAAGGCAATGGCACCCCACTCCAGTACTCTTGCCTGGAAAATCCCATGGATGGAGGAGCCTGGTAGGCTTCAGTCCATGGGGTCGCTAAGAGTTAGACACGACTGAGCAACTTCACTTTCACTTTTCACTTTTATGCATTGGAGAAGGAAATGGCAACCCACTCCAGTATTCTTGCCTGGAGAATCCCAGGAATGGGGGAGCCTGGTGGGCTGCCGTCTATGGGGTCGCACAGAGTTGGATACAACTGAGCGTCTTCACTTTAACTTTTCACTTGCATGCATTGGAGAAGGAAATGGCCACCCCCCTCCAGTATTCTTGCCTGGACAATCCCAGGGATGGGGGAGCCTGGTGGGCTGCCGTCTATGGGGTCGCACAGAGTCGGACACGACTGAAGCGACTTTGCAGCAGCAGCAGCAGGGATGTACAAATAAACTATATTATAAAGAACCTTGAAATAGTTATTCTCCGTGTGATTATTCTCTCACAACAGAATATACATTTAGATCATATTTACTTTTTTCCTTGATAAGAATCCTTTTGAATTGTGAACATTTAATCCATATCATTTGATTCTAGGAAGGTAGGTAATTAATGAAACTTGCATCCATTACAGCTGAAGCTAGCTGTAGAGGCAGCATGGGGAAACTGGGCAACTTCCAGCTTTTCCCAAGTTATCTCTTCCCAGTGTAATTATGTTTGAAGTTAATTCTGTAAAATTGGACTCTTCCAAATTCAGATGTAAATACACATGCACTTTCCCAATATAAATGTTTTATCTACACCGTGCCTCCTCTGTACACATAATTCATTCATACTTAATAAAGAATTGACTTTATATGATTATATAGACATAGATGTGATTATTTGTAACAGACTCCTCCTTTGGCACAGGAGCCCTGCCGAATGGCAAAACCCAGTCCTTAAGTATTTCTATTAGTTTGTGAAATGAATTAGACCAAATTTAATGTTAAAAAAAATTAGCCCCCAAAAGAATATGTGCTTCTTATGGCAAGGTATTATGGTGAAATGGTGTTACCAAAAGCTATGTTGAACAAGATTCCTTTTTGTCAAAATTAAATTCAGGGGGAAAAGTGAAATGGATTCTCATTCCTTGAAATATGCAATACTTTGGGATATATTTTTTTTCAAAATTATCTAGCCAAATAATAATCAGTTAACTTTATATTTTGAGGTAAAAGTTATTAGTTTAAAATTCTTAAATCATGCAGAGCACAATAATTCATAGTTAAAATGTACTTATCATTTACTATATGTCAGATAGTGCTGAGCCATTTATTTCATTTCCTCATTTGATTCTCACACATTGCTGTTGGTTTACTGCTATTATCATGCCCATTTTATAAATTCCTTGAGTAAACTGTACCATAGAAACACAGAGTTTCTAAGCAAAGATCACTTTGTTATATTACTGTTTATTATAAGTCTAGCAATTGCAGATAAAAAGACAATGGAGAATTGTTTTAAATAATTTTTTGTAATTTCAGAGACAAATTTAGGGAAGAACTGTAAAGTTAATATTCATTGGTAGCATACACTAATTTTAATTGCATAATGAAAATATGTTTAATATATTATAATGTATTTTTCAGATTCTTTATATGACTATTGAAATTAATGTTAGTATTTTTCTTAATGTTCCAATATATAATAAATAAGTGTTTGAAATGTTGGACATATTTCTGCAAAATACATTTATTACATGTATAAGTTTAGACAGGAAATGATTATAGTAATTTTCCATTAGTTGCTTTTACATCTATTTAATGTATATTGTCCTTTATTATGTGTGTTTAAAATTAGTAAAATTAGAAAACACAGTTAAACAAAAATGAAAATATCCCTATCACTGACCATGAGAGCAAATCAGTGTGAATGTTTTAGTATACAGTATTCCAGGCATTTTCCCATTCTAACTGATGTTTTTGCTTGAGTTTTCAAGACTTTTTCAAATTGTAGTACAGTTCTAAGAAAGTATTTTAAAAGGAATGTTTAATTTTTTAAAATTAATATATGTGTTTCTTTTTTCAGGATTGTACTGTCTATGAAACAGAGAATAAAATTCTTCATGTGGTAAGTATACTTGGATTTATTTTCATCTTCGTTGCAAAGTATGTATTCCTTTGCTTAACTAGTTATTAAGTAAAAAGCTACAGCCTGTGAAAAAGTGAGCCCTGTATATTTTATAGGGAAAGTACAAAAGAATCAAAAGATAATAAATTGTATTAGTTATAATCATTCTTTTTTAACTTAATAGAAAAATATGATACAGTATTTTAAGACTATAGTATGTAGCAAGGTTAAAATGCCATAAAATAAAGAATCTAGAGAAAAGGAAATTTGAAATAAGAATTTTTCACTCGATCTGTGACAAAAGGAGATCAGAGAAAAATATTTGGTTTTGTAATAGAGATGATCCACCTCTGTTGTCACTTGGATGAAATACTTCATAAAATGATCAAACTGCCTTTACTCTGATTCTGTATTCACCAACCTTCTAAATTTTAATTTGGCCATATTTATTGAATCAGCTAATGACTTTGCATGTGTTTTATCTTATTACTAAAAATATTGAGTATGAGTACATTATACTTGGTAAAAAGGCATCTTAATGAAGTTTGCTGTTTTTCTTTGTAAATCCATTTCTTGGTTGATGCTCATCTGCCCTAATAACTTCACCTCTATTAGAAATGAGTGACAACATAAATAACATTGAAGAAGTTTAGAAATGAATGTAGTATAGTATTTACTTTGATTATTTTCCATTTCAGCTAGTGAGAATTTAAAGATTTTGTCTGATAATGATTGGGGCTTCCCAGGTAGTAGTAGTAGTGTTAGTTGCTCAGTCGTGTCCGACTTTTTGCAGCCCCATTGACTGTAGCCTGCCAGGCTCTTCTGTCCATGGAATTCTCCAGATAAGGATACTAGAGTGGATAGCCATTCCCTTCTCCAGGGAATCTTCCCCACCCAGGGATCCAACCCAGGTGGCACAGTGGTAAAGAATCCATCTGCCAATGCAGGAGACACAAGAGACGTGGGTTTGATCCCTGGTTCAGGAAGATTTCCTGAAGTAGGAAATGGCAACCCACTTCCATATTCTTACCTGGAAAGTCCCATGGCCACAGCTGAATAACTGAGAATGTATGCTGATAATGTTTGAGACGGAGATTGGCATCAACCAATCAATTCACCTCAGAAAGCACTTGTATTTTCATGTTACTATTCTACCTCCTGTCTTGGCCTTTTTATGCAAGAATGGCCCAGCCTTCACTAGAAGGTTGGATACTTGTATATTGCTTTTCTCACAATAAGAATTATTTTTTTAAGAAAATAACAAAATGCGTAGTGTACCACTTGGTATATGATGCTGAAATACTTTATTTTTATCTTTTTTTTTTTTTTGACACAAAGTTAACTTTACAATGGAATACTTTCTTAAAAACTAAAATTTCAGAGAAGTCTCTTTCTGGGTTTCCTGTAATATAGAAAGACATCAAACATTTCTCACTCTTCTGGAGACTGGGCAATCCAGGATCAGGGTACCAGCAGATTTAGTATCTAGTGAGGGTCTGTTTCCTGATTCATAGAGGATCCTCACATAGTGGTAGAGGCAAGGGAATTCTCTGGAGTTTCTTTTGTAAAGACTCTAGTCCCATTCAAGAGGGCTCCAAACCAATCATCTAATTACCTCTCAAAGCCTCCACGTCCAGATACCATCATATTGGGGACTAGGTTTCAGTACGTGAATTTGGGAGGAATACATACTTTAAGTCAACAGATGGTGAGGAATAAAAAAGTGTATGAGTTCTAACTATTATTTTTAAATGAAAATTTTTAATGATAAATCAAAAAATAATACAAATATCATTGAACTTACGTTTTAAAGAGACAAGCTCTGTTCTTTCTAAATTAAACCACAAAGACTACCATTACTTTCCAGTGGCAGTTATCCTCAGAAAACAAGGATTTCCTGTAAAACTAATGAAATACAAATTTTCATCTGTAGATTCGTAAACATGGATGCACAAATTTATATAGTAGCACACTACAAATATCCAAATGGTACTTAGAATCTGATGTAATGAGAATGGATATACCTTGCCTCTAGGCATGTAAGTTCATAAAACCTTTTTTAGTTAATTTTAAGACTCAAAAACATTAATACTAACATTTATGTAGTGTTTAAAATATGCCTCAGGCACTATTTTAAATGCTCTGTATAAACTAACTCCTTTAATCCTCATAGCAACCTTATGAGATGGTTATTATTAGTGTCATCTCTATTTTACAGTTGAGGAAACTGAAGCACTAAGAGGTTAGACAGCTTTCCCTAAGTGACATAGTTGGAATGGATTTAAGACAGAATTTTAACTCAGGCATTCTGGCCCCAGAGTCTGTATTCCTATACAGAGTCTAGTCTAAAAATAAATTCTAAAACACAATAGCATTTTCTATGGAAAGTGTTTATAGCAGCATTATATGTAATAATGAAAAATGTGCAATAATAGGTTAATGCTTCAGTACACTATGGTGCATTCAAAGGATGAAATATTTATTCATACTATTTGAAGTTGTATTTGTGAATATATGATTTATGAATAAATTTTCCTTAAATTTTATGAATATATCAAAAATATCTTTTGACAATATTCATGGAAAGAGTCTAAATGATAATGTTAACTAAAATCCAGACTAAAAGCATTATACACACAGAATAAATTACCATTAAAAATTGAAATAAAAAATTCTTTATTTGAAATAGAAAATATTCTTTATTAATATTTGCTTATTTATTTGATAAAATAATAGCTGATTTTTGTTTGTTTTTTCTTTCAAACATCATCCCAAGTTTCTTCAGTTAGTGTTACTTTTATAATTAAGTAAATATTTATTATGTTTATAATCCAGATGGCCTTTAATGGATAATTTTATTCTCTATGTTGTGAGATTGTCAAAAGTGATTTGGACAACCCTTTGCCTAGATTTCCTGTTCACCTTTTTATCCTTAAAATTGGAGAGAGTTGTTTCTATTTAAAATGATAAAGTAATAGACTCTGAAGACCAAAAAGCTGGGTAGAAAAGAGCATTGGTTGGTTTCAGTGGTAGACAGAGCTATCTTTTATTCAGTGAGACTGAATAAAAGGAGATGGGACAGCTTGGATTTCCTTGGAATTTTGCCATTAAATATAGTGATATAGATAGCAGAGTGCAACCATAAAGGACAAAAGGAAATGCAGGTATTGGTGTACTATATATCTGAGTGATTGTCACCTGATGATAAAGAGTAATTTATTTCACTCTCTTGATTTGATCTTTACCTCTCAGTGAGGCTTTGTCCCTAGGCACACATTCCCTGGTATGTTGGAGCCCATCTGTTTTTCTCTGCACAAATCCTTGTTTCATACAGTAAATCAGTTGCAGGGAATCTGGAAATCTCTTCAGTTTTGTGCCCTACTTTCTCCTCACTCCCACCTTTCACTACAATCTATAAAACTGGAGAGTATTCCTGAGAAGCCATTTCAGCCACTGTGCTTTAGCAGACCTATTTTGCTTGTCACAGCTCTGCTGCTCTCCTTGGTGAGCTGGGAACACATGTCAGCTTTGATAAACTCACGAAAATCCCAGGCCAGGCATTGATTGTTAAAGTCACATTGTTTAAATCAGATTGTACTGAGCTCAAATACACCTTTTACATTAACCAGAAGTGTGGCCTTACATATCGCACTTGCTTTGCACTAACATTTTATTGCACCCATCTTTTTTATAAAGATGAGAGGAATAAATAAAGTAAATGCCTATTTATCATTTTAATGTTAACACTATCTTTTCATTGTATAGTACTTTACAGTTTACAGGGCATTGTTATGAATGCTGTCTCTTTTCTCTCCTCTCTTTTCTCTCCAAGCTAAATTTTTTTTTTTCATTTCTTATTTAAGTTTGATCATGAATTAGGCTTATTTTGGTCTGTTAACTATTTGTTTTATTTCACAAATATTTCGTGTATATTTTATTCCTTCCTTTAAATTTATGCATTGTTTACCTCTAAACTCCATTTGAAGTGATATTACTGTCCCTTCTCTGCTATCTAGACTAGAAATGGCTAAAACTGAATAGAACCAAAAGTTAGGTTAAGAGAAGAGCCTGGAAGAGAAAATTAAAAGCTCATTTTAGACTTTGCCCTACCATCTATAGCATGTCATTTATCTAAGCATGGTTTCCTCCTAATCTCCCCAAACCTTGCAGATGTCAGTACTAGTGCAGCAGCATGCTCCATAATAAGATAAAAGTCATCGTATTAATATTTTATTTTTAGAGATTTCTTCAAAACAGTGACAGTCTAATGACTTTATAAAAATAGTTTTATATTGGGTCCCTGATGCTGTAAAATGGCAGCTTTCCCAATTATAGATTCTTCTCTTAATCTCTTAATTCTCTTAAATCTGTGATCCTGAGCCATTGCAAACTGAATGTTCTTGTATGGTTGACATTGTGGTTGTAACTGGAGCATTTAAACATACAATTTATGGTCAATCTCATTAAAACATGAATTCTAATACTGGTTTTGTAGATAGAAAGCATTAAGATCCTTCTTTATTTTGAAAGTTAATGTGACCCTTCCATTTTGGCCCACTTCACTATCTTTGTGGTCACCCTAAAAAAGCACATTAACTCTATTACTGAAATAGGCATTGATTTCTTGAGTGTTGTATTAGATTATCTTCAGCTTTTGGCACTTTGGTGCTTTATAAATTATTTTAACTATAAAATTAAATTCTCCACAGCTGATGTCCCATGTAGGAATGAAGAAATCTAGTTAGAATATGATGGAGTTAGAAGATATTATTAGTCTTTTATGGGGCAAAAAAAAAAAAATGTGTATATACTAATGGGAATGTGACCACACATAAAAAATAAAATTATTTGTATTCAGTGTCTTTTTAGTTTGTCTTTATGATTTGGATACACAGTATGTAAGTTGGTATATTTATGGATGTTTTTGCTAATGTCACATTTGCTGAATGCATTATGCATTGTAAAATCCTTTCATATTCAGATTGACTCTGAATGTACACTCCTCTTTATCAAAGAGTATTTGTTTCAGTTGTTAAGTCAAGTGAGGCCAAATAATGTAGTAGAAAGAGCAGCAATTTGAGAGTTAAAAAGATTTTATGTCCTGACCCCATTCTGGCACTTACTAGCTATGAACAAACTAAATTAGCCTTTCAGATTAAGTTGGGGTAGTGGAGTGTGTTTGATTTCAAAGATCTGAATGCCATAAATCTTTGGTGACTCACAAACTCAGTAAAAAACAATATGGCCACATAAAGAGATGATTGAAGGACTGTCTTAATCTAAGATCATTCTTTATGTGATCAAAGACACTATGTTTTTTAAAAAAACTATAGTTATTGTCACTGTAAATGTAAAGATTTCGTCAAAAAGATAATTGAATCCACCTGGAACAGAAATTACACAGTAGCTTAAACAAGGGAAGTTTAATCTAAATAATTATTAAACTGTGGTGGAAGAATACCACTAAAGCATGCCCTAGGACTAAGACAGAGTACCCAAGGAAGGACAGCTTGTAAGTGGACACCGTTCCTCCACGCTGAGGGTCAGAGCTCGTTAGAACAATCACATTGCAGCTTCACCGCGTTGCCTAACCAGAGCTGGTCCAGACAAGCAGGAAACAACCTTCCAGGACACAGGCAAGTGACGCTGGTAGGAGTCCTCACAGAGGGAGTGGGAAGCTGCTGCTGTGCGTGTGACGCTGACAGGGCTACAGCATGGTGGTCAGTGAGCCCACACTGAGGCTATGAGGTCACTGAGGGACTACATAGTCTGGGCATCATGGATGTCCCCTCACACTTCTGCTAATGGACTTTGTACCAGAAGCAAATAAAACAAAACACTGCACAAAGGAAAGAAGAAAAGCCTCCCTCTCCTTTCCCTATCCCTCCAGCACCCTCTACTGATACAAACTTAACATTGTCCTTACTGTAGAGCACAAAGGTCCTGCCTATTCCTAGAGAAAACACTGAAGGGTGAATTGGAGCTGAGAGCCCGTGAACTAATAACTGGTACAATGTGATTAACTCTTTTCTCCATAAAATCACATATGGCAACTTTGAACTTCTCTACTAAAAGTAAAGACATTGCTCCCAGGTCTCTGCTATTTGTTCCCCATTTGTCCATAAACTGTATATATAGTACCTGTATTTTCCAGAAGCTCATCCAAACATAATGAACTGTTTCACTCTTGCTATTTGACTCTGAAATAAAATGAAATCATCTTCCTAATAACCTACATCTTGCTTGAACCACTGGTATTTCCAGACTCTTGTTAATCTTTAGCCTGGAAAGTAGTGTACATTCTAATGAGTACCCCTCTCATCTGCCTGGGAACTCCCTATAAGCCTGTTGGCTCTACTTCCTGCCTCTGAGAGAGGAGGTAAATAGGATGGAGATTTTCCCAGATTCAGTTCTGGTTTCCATCTGACTGTTTCCCTATCAGAAAACAAAAGAGCAATGGAGGTTCATGTCCCAGCTTTAATTCAGACCAGGATGCCTCAGGAAAGTAGTTGTACTGATGCTGAAGCTGCTATACTTTGGCCACCTGATGCAAAGGGCCAACTCATTAGAAAAGCCCCTAATGCTGGAAAGATTTGAGGGCAGGATGAGAAGTGGGAAACAGAGGATGAGGTGATTGGATGGCATCATCGATTCAATGAATATGAGTTTGAGCAAACTCCAGGAGACAGTGGAGGACAAGGAAGCCTCTCATGCTGCAATTCATGAGGTTGCAAAGAATCAGACAGACGACTTAATGACTAAATAACAACAGGATGCCTCATGAAAGTAGTTGGAAGTAAGTTGGAAGTATCATGGATCCACTTCTTGCTCATCAAAGTAGGGGTACGTTTGGGACTGATGTTTTCTCACTGTTTGGTACTGACCTCATCATTCTTCGATGATTATTATTTTAAAGTGTTATTCCTTCTCTGTCATCAGGAACACAAGGACAGCATGGTTAATGTCAGTGATACTAAGAACAAGCCAAATACATCACCAGAAACACTGTCTCAGTTTGAGAAATCCTTAAGCGTAGCAGTGACATTTAAATCATGTAACAGATACTCAGTGCTTTTTGAATGAATGAATGGCTTAATAAAGCAGTGGTGGTGGTGATTTCTTTACATTTTGCCAATAGTTTTGTTGTGCTTTTCCCCCACCATCAGAGTTTGAAACCTAAAGGGATTGGAGAGTTTTCTAGGTCTTTTTGGAACAAAGTTCATATGATCTTTATTATTTATTTGCAAATACAGTTGCTTTCTGAAGCTCTTGGAGACTCTTAATCTTTGTTATATACAAATATAATTTTTATATTGGTTTAAAATTGAAATTCTATTCTATTGTATTCGTTTTTAAAGTTTAAAAAAGATTTCTCGCGCAGTTCTTTTTACTCATATGAGTAAGAAATTCTTCCTATGTTGGGGAATGTGTATGTAATTAATACTTTTTAATATCAATTTAAATGAATTGTTCACTCCTGTTTTAATTTTTATTCTATATTAGAGTATAGTTGATTTATGGGCTTCCCTTGTGGCTCAACTGGTAAAGAATCCACCTGCAGTGCGGGATACCTAGAGAATTCCATCAACAGTATAGTCCATCGGGTCGCAAAGAATCAGACATGACTGAGCAACTTTCACTTCACTTCATAGTTGATTTACAATGTATTAATTTCAGGTGTATAGCAAAGTGATTCAGTTATACATATATCTATTCTTTTTCAGATTCTTTTCCTATTTACGTTATTATAAAATATTGAGTAGAGTTCCCTGTGCTGTAGAGTAGGTTGGTGTGTGCTAAGTCACTTTGGTCATATCCAACTCTTTGCGACCCTATGGACTTTGTGACCTACCAGGCTCCTCTGTCCATGGGATTCTCCAAGCAAGAGTACTGGAGTGGTTTGCCATTCCCTCCTCCAAGGGATCTTCCCGACCCAGGGATCAAAGCTGCATCTTTGAAGTCTCTTGCATTGACAGGCAGGATCTTGACCACTAGTGCCACCTGGGAAGCCCAGAGTAGGTTTAGGGAGCCATTGTAAGTGCACAATTGCTAACTCAGCATAGATCTGGCAAGTACTATAAACACTGTATTTCTGAATGAAGCTTATATAATTTAGAGTTTTCACTATTTAATATTGGACTAAATTTGTACTATTTTATAAAAATAAAGCCTCTCGTTTACCAATTATATTGGAAATATCCTAAATTGGCAGTTACATGATTTATAATACTGCTGCTAAGTTGCTTCAGTCATGTCCGATTCTGTGTGACCCCATAGACGGCAGCCCACCAGGCTCCCCGTCCCTGGGATTCTCCAGGCAAGAACACTGGAGTGGGTTGCCATTTCCTTCTCCAATGCATGAAAGTGAAAAGTGAAAGTGAAGTCGCTCAGTCGTATCCAACTCTTCGTGACCCCATGGACTGCAACATACCAGGCTCCTCCGTCCATGGGATTTTCCAGGCAAGAGTACTGGAGTGGGGTGCCATTGCCTTCTCCGTTATAATACTGAGGTATAATAATATATAAACCAAACAAAAATATGCTCTGTTCTCTAGACTATTTTAGTTGAAATATTATTTATATATCAATAACTTTTAATATGTATATATTATTTATCAAAACTAAACTTTTGTTATTGTTTTCCATATTATTGATAAGAAACCTGAATTATTTTTGCTGTCCTTTAATTGTAGCTTTCACATCATTTTTCCCATCTTAAAATGCATATTCATCTGTTTATTGTTTCCTCATTTTATCTTAGTTTTACACTGTTGTCCCTTTTATATATGTGTATACCTGAAAGTAGAAATTTCCCTGTATAAATCCTTTTGTTAAACTTCTGAACCTGAGGTTCTTTTCTATGTCAAATGAATTTCTTATTTTTAAATCTAAAGATAATTTCCATTCATTTCCTCCAATATACTCAGAAGAATAACTATCCAGTATTCTATTTATTTAGAAAAACATAAATAAAAATCCTTTAAGTAGCTTAATCATGTCTGGCTGAATGTGCTCCCAGGCTAAGAGGCTGACTTAAAACTTTTTACCTACTCCTTCCCTATTCGCTGTTGTTTGCACTTAGAATGCTTTCTCCATTTCCTTTTAAAAATACTATAGTTTATTACACGTATTAATCTAAAAAGTGTCTGACAGGTTCAGTGATAATGAAAGAATGCTCATCAGAGATACTGAAATAATGCTCTGTTATTGGTTAGTATATTATTGTAAGATTGCTGCTTTTTGAATCTTCACAGTGACTGAAATGTTGCTTTTATGACTTTTTAAAAACCACTGTTTTATACTAAACGTGCTATGTTCTGATATTTTTTTCCCCTAGGAACTTTTAGATTTGGGTGAACCAGCCATACACTATACGCAAACCTATATAAAATATACTATGTATATAGGATAAAAGATGAAAAGGTGCCATTTCTTCCTGAAAATATACTCTATGATTATATTAATTCAGATTTGAAATTTATATAAATAACTGGAGAGGACAAAAATGACAAAACCATTAAATCCAGCCCATGACACTCTTCTGTTTTAAGTTTCTTAAATCCTAGCTAGCCATGTCTGTTAACTGTTATTCAGTCACTAATCTTTTCTCGCCATTTTGGGTAGTATAAACAGAATCCAGAGGATCAGTTATAATACTCATTGCCATTTTATGTTTCCTTTATACTAAAGACATATTATTTTACTAGGCTTTAATTTAAAATTTCAAAAATTGTTTCTATTTTTTAGAACTAAAGATAAACAATTTAAAGTTCTTTGATATAAATATTTCAAAAATAGTGAAAGAATCTCCTTTATGCAAGTGGCTACCACTTATCTTCTAACTAGAATAGAGTTGTCTTTTTTGTTGCTAAAATTGCAAGTTTTCCCAGAGAGCTGCGCTTTCATACTCCCAAGTCTACTAGTTCTTAGCTAAACTGCATTATAAATTGCAAGAACACTTGTAGGCACACCTTATATTTCATTATACTATGTAGTTTAAACATGTTATATAATATCCCTTTAATACTAACATAGATTTTAAACAATAAAAAAATGAAACTAATCAGCAACAAATGGAGATTTAAGGATTGAAGAGATGGTAAGCATAATGATTAAGAAGTCAGATTGTTTTGTTGCCAAGACAGTGACTTTATTTAGCCTTGCTTTCTCATCTGCTAAACTGACTATAATAATAACTACTTCAGAAAGTTGTTAAAAAGATGCACGAGATAATGAGGTATTTAGCGTTGTGCAGGATACATGGTAGGTGCTCTGTAGTGTTGATGTTAACTTTCAATAATAAAGAATGTATTTTCTTAGTATATTATAGTTAATTTTCTTTCTCTGGGATACACTATTAGGTAGCAATAGATAATACCGTGTGTTAATATGATGGCATAATATTACAATTTCACTGAAGGGAAAAATTAACTTTTTACAAGAACGTGTAGGGCATCATGCTAAGTGACATAAGTCAGATGGAGAAAGACAAATACTTTAGATGTCACTTACATGTGGAATCTAAAATCTACAACAAACTAGTGTCAACTGAATAAAATGCAAAACCTAAGAGTTGAGAATTCTGTTTTATTCGGTGGACTGTCTGAGAACTCAGGTCCTATAGGCAGCCTCTCAAATAGTTCTGAGGGACAGCTCCCAAGAGGTTAGGGAGTAACCAGGGTATATATGGGTTTTTGCAACAAGGACTAGGGAACATCAAAAGATCGCTGTTAATTAAAGAAAACCAAACATCTCAAGTTAACGAAATTAGTACTTGCCCATGTATGGGAAGATGCAGGAGTCTGGGCTCACTGAAATTAATTCTTTTGATACACACCGTAGCCAGCACCCTCTTCTTTCCCATCCTCAGTCTCCTCGGGGTGCACCTTTGAGGGTGGCTGCAGTGGCTAAGGGCTTGGTGGCCTCTGCATCCTTTGTTTGCGGATATGGCAGACAGTATTTTTTCATTCACACTACTGAATATAACAAAAAAGAAACCAAATAACAGATATATAGAGAACAAAGTAGTGGTTACCACTGGGGGAGGGAAGAGAAATCTAGGGGTGGAGAGTGGGAGATACGAACTGTTAGGTGTAAACTAGGCTCAAGGATGTGTGGTACAACATGGGAAATCTAGCCAATATTTTATAATAACTGTAAGTGGAAAATGACCCTTAAAATTATTTAAAAAAAGAAAAAGAAGTTCTAAACCCTACTTCAAATTCAGTAAATAAGTAAACAAATAAAAATAACTTCCTTGGAACTTTACTGTAGTACCCTTAATGTGGCTTCCTGCAGTGGCTTGATGTATGATACAGTAATGAGTGTAGAATTAGCATATGAAACCAAGCCATTTTGTATCCTTTCTAATTGGCTTATTGAACCAAGTGCCAAATGCTACAATATAAAGATTCTAGTACATTATCTCTCAAACAGGGAGCAAGGTTCTAGCCAAGTTTCTTTTCTAAGTCTATTATTTTTTCCAAAGTTTTTAATCTGTTAAATCCTGATAGCTTTGCTAGTAAAGTCAATGTTTTACTCATCTTTCATATTTCCAGCAGACCTAGAACATAGCAGGCATTTGACAAATAAAATTACTCAGTAGAGAAATCTGAAAAAATGATTTGCAACTTAATATTGTAGATTTAATTGGTATTTTTTTTTTGTAAAAACACCTACAATGTAGTTTTTCTTCTTTTCCTCCTACTCCACTTCTGAGTGCTTCCAGTGCTTGAATAGGAGAGCTACTGTTGCTCATTGCTGTTATATGAGGCCTTGAGTGTTGCAGTACACACATGTTGAGCCATTTTTATATATTCTTTACCTTCCTATTTATTTCCAGATTATCATGCAATTCAAGTATTCTATATAGAAACCCTTCATATTAACATTGTTATCCATCCTGCCCCCCGCCACTTGAGATAGAGAAAAAATAAGAATGAAAATGAAACCGCTTAAGGAAGGAAAGGAATAATTAAAAGATTTAAATCTGCCCCAGTTGCTTTTCTTCCCATCGAACAGTAGCAATTTGAACCATAGACATTTTTGTAAAGGGCTGCCATTCTGTCTTTTTCCTTGTGGCTGCTGATGAATATTTTCAAAAGAAATTTAAAAAACAAAAAACACAGAAACTACCATCCCAAGATGGGCTACATAATATGTGAGACCCAGTGCAAAGTGAAAATATGAAGCTCCTTGTTCAAAAAGAATTAAGAATGCCAAAATGGCACCAGCAGAGTGTAATACTAAATGCAGGTCCTTGTGCACAAGTCATATGCCCATGACGCTCACCCTGTGCAGTTCCCTATAGTTCTGAGAGATAGTCTTCCTGTTGGCACTTTGCTTAGCAGCTTCAGGGTAAATACCTACACTCTATCTCTTGAAAGCATTGAAACTTGAATATCAGAGAGAGTAAAGAGGTTTGAACTTCCCATTATGACCATTCACTGTGATTACTGGTGATTGTAACATCATTAGCAAGGCCATGGAGTTAAGAATAATAAGATAATTCATCCCATGAGTGAGAATCCAGCCCTTTGAGCTTACAGAAAGCAACAAAGGAAGAATAAACATTTATTTGATGTCTTCTTTGGATAGAAACCATATCCAGTTCAGTTCAGTTCAGTTGCTCAGTCGTGTCCGACTCTTTGCAACCCCATGAATTGCAGCACGCCAGGCTTCCCTGTCCATCACCAACTCCCGGAGTTCACCCAAACTCATGTCCATTGAGTTGGTGATGCCATCCAGCCATCTCATCCTCTGTCGTCCCCTTCTCTTCCTGCCCCCAATGCCTCCCAGCATCAAAAGTCTTTTCCAATGAGTCAACTCTTCGCATGAGGTGGCCAAAGTATTGGAGTTTCAGCTTTAGCATCAGTCCTTCCAAAGAACACTCAGGACTGATCTCCTTTAGAATGGACTGGTTGGATCTCCTTGCAGTCCAAGGGATTCTCAAGAGTTTCTCCAACACCACAGTTCAAAAGCATCAATTCTTCAGCGCTCAGCTTTCTTCACAGTCCAACTTTCACATCCATACATGACCACTGGAAAAACCATAGCCTTGTCTAGACGGACCTTTGTTGGCAAAGTAATGTCTCTGCTTCTGAATATGCTGTCTAGGTTGGCCATAATGGAAAAAGCAAGAGAGTTCCAGAAAAACATCTATTTCTGCTTTATTGACTATGCCAAAGCCTTTGTGTGGATCACAATAAACTGTGGAAAATTCTGGAAGAGATGGGAATACCAGACCACCTGACCTGCCTCTTGAGAAACCTATATGCGATCAGGAAGCAACAGTTAGAACTGGACATGGAACAACAGACTAGTTCCAAATAGGAAAAGGAGTACGTCAAGGCTGTATATTGTCACCCTGCTTATTTAACTTATACGCAGAGTACATCATGAGAAACGCTGGGCTGGAAGAAGCACAAGCTGGAATCAAGATTGCTGGGAGAAATATCAGTAACCTCAGATATGCAAATGATACCACCCTTATGGCAGAAAGTGAAGAGGAACTAAAAAGTTTCTTGATGAAAGTGAAAGAGGAGAGTGAAAAAGTTGGCTTAAAGCTCAACATTCAGAAAACGAAGATCATGGCATCTGGTCCCATCACTTCATGGGAAATAGATGGGGAAACAGTGGAAACAGTGTCAGACTTTATTTTTCTGGGCTCCAAAATCACTGCAGATGGTGACTGCAGCCATGAAATTAAAAGACGCTTACTCCTTGGAAGGAAAGTTATGACCAACGTAGAAGCCATATTAGACTTTTAAAATATATATTCATTATCCTGATTTGTCATGTAAAATATATAAAGTAATTTTTATTACCTCATTTTTTACATGTGTAAACTGAACTTCAAGGATATAAGATAACTTGCTCACAGACACACAGCAAGTAACTGGCAGTGTGGTGATTGCCTACATCTCTTCATACCAAGCTGATGCTTTCCATGCTGTCCACGGTCTGTCCTTAGGGGTTGATAGCCACAGTAAACGTGCAGCCATGAAAAGCAGATGCAAAGGGCAAGGCTGCAGTAAGGGGGAGAAATTTAGCCACGCAGTTTCTGTGGGGTGAGAAAGCTGAACCAAGCAGAGATGGAGGTCATGGACCATGTATAGAATGCAGCAAATAAGGAGCCCTGAGTGAACTGACTCCCTTAAGTAGAGTAATGAAGTAGTCACAGAACAAATGTAACATGTTGGAAATGGATAGAAGGTATGAATAGATTTATCCTAATTTAAGCAATAATTTTGTGTCTTCAGTCAACAACAACAAATGTTCTAGGATCTGTCTCCCAGGGGTAGGGGAGGAAGAGAAGTCAGAGATGAGTAGAACATGGTCCCAACCTTAGAGGGCTTCTGAATGAAGTTATACAATTTCGGACAGTTCATAGAACTTTGAGAAAGCAGGTTTGAGAGAGTGCCAAACTTTGCCTGGAGGAAGGGGGAACTTTACAGAAAGGTAACTTTAGAGGAGTTCACCAAGCAGATTTGGGAGATTCATTTTCCCTGGATTTTGGCTGGATTTTTTTTTTTTAAACTTTTCTGATCATGAAGTAGAAAACCTTGAAGGTTTTTGAAGTTGTTGATTCTCTTCCATCCAGTGGCTGCTATCAAGAAGTGTTTAGGTTATTAAGATTGTTTTGAAACAATCATTTCATTTTAGATCTGATGAATCAAATAATAGAAACAAAGCATAACCATAACTTTCTTGAATATTTTGATGTATGCATTCATGCTAAGTTGCTTCAGTTGAGTCCAATTCTTTGCAATCCCATGGACTGTAGCCCGCCTGGCTCCCCTGTCCATGGGATTCTCCAAGCAAGAATATTGCAGTGGGTTGCCATTTCTTTCTCCAGGAGATCTTCCAATTTTGATGTGGGTTCTTATAATTTAGATATAGATGTGTTTTGTGTGTGTGTATTTCTTAACCTGAATGAATATCTTTTTAATACAGATTTTATAAAATAAAATGCCAAGGACCTCCTTCTATTTTTTCTTTTTCCGTGTAAAAGATATTACAATAAAAAGTGATTTATATGTTATTTACAACATGTGTTGACCATAATTTTTTGTTTGTTTGTTTTCAGTGTAAAACTCTTTCTGGAGTCTGTGACCACATCATATCCCTGTCATCAGATCCTCTAGTTTCACAGTCTGCCCACCTTGAAGTGATTCAGCTGGCAAACATCAAACCAAGTGAAGGGCTGGTAAGAGAAACCATATTTATCAAAGCTGCTGCTGCTAAGTCATTTCAGTCGTGTCCGACTCGGTGTGACCCCATAGACGGCAGCCACCAGGCTCCCCCGTCCCTGGGATTCTCCAGGCAAGAACACTGGAATGGGTTGCCATTTCCTTCTCCAATGCATAAAAGTGAAAAGTGAAAGTGAAGTCACTCAGTTGTGTCCGACTCTTGGCGACCCCATGGACTGCAGCCTACCAGGCTCCTCCATCCATGGGATTTTCCAAGCAAGAGTACTGGAGTGAGGTGCCATTGCCTTCTCCTTATCAAAGCTACCATCCATCAACAGACAGCTAATAGTATGGGTGGGCAGCCCCCAAATATGAGAATCCATTAATTTTAACAGAGTGAATAGTGTTTTGTTTTTTTTTTTTTCCCCTAGAGGAATTGAAGTGGTGGGAGATAGTCATGATAAAAAGTTTTATAAAGATAAAAGAAAATGAAAGAAAATTTAAAATAGTGATTTCTGAATTAGCCTGTTTACTTTGGTAAATAAATTAGCTTTAGTTACATTTTTAACCCTTATCAAAGTTCCTTAGAATTACAGGAAATTTAAGAATTTTGTAATAAAAACCACAATGTTACCTGCTGGTGCAAATAGGTGTTTTGTTTATTTTGCTTTTGTTTGTTTGTTTTAATAGGTCTCTCTTCCCTTAGGTTGTATATGCTAAATAAACCTGATATTCTTTATAATTCACGTCTTTTCTTTCTTTTAAGGGTGAGTAAGCAGGTAAATATCACTAAAACTAGGCTAACATCTATGAGATGTATTTTTTATTGTGTCATAATAAAGATAATCTTGTATATTTTGTTCACCTGATTAAAGATTGTATTGATTCTAAATTTAACCCAAGGGATACCTTGTCTTTTAATGAGCCTCTAGAAAGAAAGCATATAATATTACTATTAATAAGTGAGAGATGAAAAACAAAACAAAACAAAAAAACAAGAAACTGGAGAACATCTTACCTACTACACAACTATTTCATGATAGTTTGGTGCTACAGTGTTTCTACTCTCCCTAAAGGTGAATTTTCCAAGAATACTAATAAGGATATTTTAGAAAATAGAAATCTTAAAAACTGCTGTTAACAGTGTAATTCAGGTAATATATTCTTATAGATCCCTGTGCAGGTTTAACTTTTTATGTGACCTTCCTTTTTCGATTGAATATGTGTGTGTGGTGTATGCGTAAGTATGTGTATATATATATGTATATAACTGTTTCTGGGAGCAATGCCTTCATTGGTCACCAGTGATTTTTTTGGCTTGAAGTCCTGTTTTCTGTAGAGCAACTTTTCTCTGGATACTTAACAAATTACTTTTGGGTAATCATAGTTCCCTGTCTTTTTGTGGCTTGTATCTGTATTTTCCCAGAAAGATGGAAATCAGCATCTCAGATATAGCCAAAGTATGTCATCATTGTAACCTATAAGTGTTGTTATATTTTGATTAGTTTTAGAATTTATTTTAATGTTTATAAACTTATTTGAAGTAATATTTATGATTTTAATTCTTACTTTTCCTTTTAGTTATGTTTTACAAAATCCAGTTTTATTTAAAGCATCTTTCTACCTGTAGTATTAAAGATTTTCCTTTCTTTAAAATCTCCCCTTTTAGTAGTTCTAAAGGAAAGAAAGTTCTTTAAGCATGATTTGCACTGTGAGAAATTATGAACTGCTACTATGTAATATTAGACTAGAAGACAGAAAACCTGGATACAAAACACTTCCATAAAATAGAGCTGTGCATGGGATATGGGAGAGGTGAGGGAGTAAATTAAACCTCCTTGGCCGTGATATTTTCATCTGTAGAATGTGAGGGGCAGGAAGGGATGGACTAGATCCTCTTTAAAGCTCCCTGTAGCTCTATGAATTTGCAGTTCTGAGGACAGTATTGTTCTGAGAATAAAGCCTGATTTTTCCCTCTAATTTCCACTGAAATAATGAGGTGAAAATAACAATGTGAAGTGAGTGAACACATTGCTCATTTATGGACTTGATGAAACCTTGATTTTTATTTTCAATGATGGTATAACCCTGGACAGGTCTTTTAAATTTTCAAGTATGTAGAGCTGGATGTGCTCTTTGGAATAGTCATGAACTTAAAATGCCAAGAACCAGGTTCAGTTATTCTGGAAGAGAGCTGGTAGAGAAAAGGAAGAAGTGAGTACCTACCATTTACCAGGTATCATCCTCACAACTCTATAGAGTAGGTATTAATTTTCTCATTTTGCAAATGAGAAAATGGTATCACAGATCCTCACCAGTTTGCCCTGTATGACATTAAGGTAACATACAACAGAGGCAGAGATTAAATCCGGGTAAATCTAAATGAGGTGCAATTTACCAAAGTTTGTTCCCTTATCCCACAGTTAAACTTGGGGTGGCTAAAAGGAAGTACGAGAAGTTTAGGAGGATGACTTTAAAATTAGAACTACTTAGAGGAATCCATTTAAAAGGGTAATCAGCAGTATTTCATTGGGAAAATATTTCCAAGGGACAAAAAGAAAAAGCTAACATGTTGAATATTAATAAAAGGAGTTATGTGTAAAACCATTTCATATGATTCATGTTAAAGTGGAGATGACTAAATAAGAATCTTATATAACTTTACTCAAGGTATCATTTTAAAAATCAATCACTTAAATATCATGTATGAAACGAGTTGCCAGTCCAGGTTCGATGCACGATACTGGATGCTTGGGGCTGGTGCACTGGGATGACCCAGAGGGATGGAATGGGGAGGGAGGAGGGAGGAGGGTTCAGGATGGGGAACACATGTATACCTGTGGCAGATTCATTTTGATATTTGGCAAAACTAATACAATTATGTAAAGTTTAAAAATAAAAAAAATTAAAAAAAAGATAAAAAAAAATCAATCACTTGATTTAAGTTAGGCAGTCATGTTTGAAATAGATTTGAGAATTTGGGTGACATTTAGTAAGAGCTTAGCCATAGAAGTGTTTAAATGAAGGAAAGGAACAGAAAGACATGGGAGAATACCAAGCTTTAATGAAGTTTAATCAGTTTAAAACACCTGCAGATGGTCTTCTGCCTCTTTCAAAGCAGAACATCTCTCATAGGTAAAAGGTAATGGGCTTTATTCTTGCACTGATAAACTAGATAGATTGTTCATCAACTTTCTACCTAAGTAGTCAAATGTCCTAGGATTTCTTAGTTTTGAGAGTCCTGAGCATTATAAGGAATAGTAGGCATTGTGCTTAGTAATGGTTAAAATATATCAAGCTAGCTTCTAAAACGCTTTTAAATAACAATAATTCGCAGAAAGTTAAAGGAAGGAAAATGAGAACTATTGGAACATATCAAAACTAGATCAGAGCCAAGAGATGAAAAGAACAGAGAGGAAAGGGCTTAGGGAGCAACCTTGGGGAAGCCTCTTTGCGTTAGAGAGTTCTTTTGCTGTTTAGGTACTTGGACTCGCTCCTAAAATGATTTAATCCATTGACTTGACTGTGAGGTTGCTTTGGCTCCATTGGTTAACCGCCATTTGAAGACAGTGAAGCAAATGTCATTTTGGCAAGCTGAACAGAAGACAGGGAGCTGTTGGAGTCAGCTCCAGAATTAATTAATTGCTTTAAAAAAAAAAGAAAGGAAGGAAGAATGAAGATTTTGATGAAATGGAAAACCAGATTTGTCTCAGTCCCAGAAAAAGAGCCGTTTGAATTACATGTCCTCCTGCTGTTTGACCCTTTCTGAGAGGTGACCAAGTGATCAGATGTATTTCTATGAACTCTTTATTATTCAGATGATTAGTTTGAAACTCATCCAAGTAACTCGTTTCTTCTCTTACTTTCTGTTTGTGCTTGACTTTTGGCCATTTTCCTCGTTAGTACCACCAGAAAGATTAAAAAGCTGAAGAAGTCAGTCTTGATTATGAAAAGCAGTTACAACGAATGGTTTGTTGCATAAAGCATAATATCTTCATTCTATGTGGCATTTTAAAAATATGTTTTATTTCTGTTTTATTGCTCATAACTATGAAGTTGCTGAAACTGAACTCTGTATACATAGCTAGATCCTTATTTATTTAAGCATTTTAAAAATATATTTTGTCCATCTGAAAAAATTAGCTTTAATATAAATTACACATTTAATTATATATAATGGTGAAATTCTATTCCTATAACTAATTGATAACTTGCTTTAGCTTACAGTTGCCATTTTAAAAGTTCCTGGTATGTGTAGTAATTGCATACAGATTTCATTTCCTGAGTCATAACTAGATTATCTCCATGAGTTCTTATTATCCTGATGAATATAATGACTTTTCTAAATATTTATTTTAGGAGACTAGACTTTCTCTATGACCTAATCATTTAAGAAATTATATAGAGCTCTTGTCAAATACCTTAATTCATAATCAGTAATGCACTGTTGAAAGAAGTGTGGAGAGAAATATAATCAACTTTTACTTGCAGTTGTCAGAAGGGATGGGTGATTAAAATAAATTTGTAAAAGGTCAAACCCAGTTATTCTTTTATAACCACATTGAATTTAGTATATGTGTGCTAGAGAGGTCTTCATCTTTTTAGAATGGATGTTAAACAGTGAATGTTTGACTCAGTATCTACAATTTCCAAATATCCTATTCTAATAAGGAAAGTGAAGGTGGACAACCCTTCTGTTAATAAACCTGTAAATTAGGAGCCTCATGGTTGAGAATATCATCTGGGCTCGAAACACAGCTTCACCTCCTTTGGCAGACCTGCCCAGTCTATCAGTAACTCAGTTTCCTTATTTCTGAAACAGAGATAATCATAGTGTGTACCATACAGACTATTGTAAATAAATGTCAAACACTAACACAATCCTTAGCAGATTGTAACAAGTAGCTGTTAGTGATGATAGTGATAATGATGAGTGATGATTGTTGTGTATGTCCAAGTTATATATTGATATATTGTTTTATTTCACTGTTTTTTTCCACTTAATCCTCTCACAATCCTTCTATGTAAAAAAACTAAAACAAAATTTAGTGTTTAGCTCTTACAAATGTACTTTAAAAATCCTTTATTAATATGATGTTATTTAGTTAACTCCCATGAGGATAATGATTGCAAGAATCTTGTCCTGTTCTAAGTAGTGCTGTTGTATTAAAGTGAAAGAAAGTGAAGTCGCTCAGTTGTGTCTGACTCTTAGCGACCCCATGGACTACAGCTGTTGTATTACCTTCCAATAAATAATGGGATTAAATAAAGTATGTTCAGCTCAATTCCAGAAAAATAAATGACCCAATCAAAAAATGGGCCAAAGAACTAAATAGACATTTCTCCAAAGAAGACATACAGATGGCTAACAAACACATGAAAAGATGCTCAACATCACTCATTATCAGAGAAATGCAAATCAAAACCACTATGAGGTACCATTTCACGCCAGTCAGAATGGCTGCGATCCAAAAGTCTACAAGCAATAAATGCTGGAGAGGGTGTGGAGAAAAGGGAACCCTCTTACACTGTTGGTGGGAATGCAAACTAGTACAGCCACTATGGAGAACAGTGTGGACATTCCTTAAAAAACTGGAAATAGAACTGCCTTATGATCCAGCAATCCCACTGCTGGGCATACACACTGAGGAAACCAGAATTGAGACACGTGTACCCCAATGTTCATTGCAGCACTGTTTATAATAGCCAGGACATGGAAGCAACCTAGATGTCCATCAGCAAATGAATGGATAAGAAAGCAGTGGTACATATATACAATGGAGTATTACTCAGCCATTAAAAAGAATACATTTGAATCAGTTCTAATGAGGTGGATGAAACTGGAGCCTATTATACAGAGTGAAGTAAGCCAGAAAGAAAAACACAATACAGTATACTAACGCATATATATTGAATTTAGAAAGATGGTAACAATAACCCTGTATATGAGACAGCAAAAGAGACACTGATGTATAGAACAGTCTTTTAGACTCTGTGGGAAAGGGAGAGGGTGGGATGATTTGGGAGAATGGCATTGAAATATGTATAATATCATATATGAAACGAGTCGCCAGTCCAGGTTCGATGCACGATACTGGATGCTTGGGGCTGGTGCACTGGGATGACCCAGAGGGATGGTATGGGGAGGGAGGAGGGAGGAGGGTTCAGGATGGGGAACACATGTATACCTGTGGCAGATTCATTTTGATATATGGCAAAACCAATACAATATTGTAAAGTTAAATAAAATAAAATTTAAAAAATAAATAAAGTATGTTATATACTTGTCACCTGTATAAGGTTGAATATTACCATATGGTTATAGCCAAGAACTAACCAATTTCTTAATTAATTTCTATTTGTATGTTTGTTGAGGTTAGTTATGTATTTCATATAAAATGATGAACTTTCATATAAGACATTAGAATTCACAGATAAATGAACATCTTGTAAAATTACGTTTATTTTGTTTCACATTAAGAGGAGATCCAGGCTTAAACAGTCTCTGAACTGAACAGATCAGATCAGATCAGTCGCTTAGTCATGTCTGACTCTTTGCGACCCCATGAATTGCAGCACGCCAGGCCTCCCTGTCCATCACCAACTCCCGGAGTTCACTGACACTCACGTCCATCGAGTCAGTGATGCCATCCAGCCATCTCATCCTCTGTCATCCCCTTCTCCTCCTGCCCCCAATCCCTCCCGGCATCAGAGTCTTTTCCAATGAGTCAACTCTTCGCATGAGGTGGCCAAAGGACTGGAGTTTCAGCTTTAGCATCATTCCTTCCAAAGAAATCCCAGGGCTGATCTTCAGAATGGACTGGTTGGATCTCCTTGCAGTCCAAGGGACTCTCAAGAGCCTTCTCCAACACCACAGTTCAAAAGCATCAATTCTTCGGTGCTCAGCCTTCTTCACAGTCCAACTCTCACATCCATACATGACCACTGGAAAAACCATAGCCTTGACTAGATGGACCTTTGTTGGCAAAGTAATGTCTCTGCTTTTGAATATGCTATCTAGGTTGGTCATAACTTTCCTTCCAAGGAGTAAGTGTCTTTTAATTTCATGGCTGCAGTCACCATCTGCAGTGATTTTGGAACCCAGAAAAATAAAGTCTGACACTGTTTCCACTGTTTCCCCATCTATTTGCCATGAAGTGATGGGGCCAGATGCCATGATCTTCGTCTTCTGAATGTTGAGCTTTAAGCCAACTTTTTCACTGTCCACTTTCACTTTCATCAAGAGGCTTTTGAGTTCCTCTTCACTTTCTGCCATAAGGGTGGTGTCATCTGCATATCTGAGGTTATTGATATTTGTCCCGGCAATCTTGATTCCAGTTTGTGTTTCTTCCAGCCCAGCGTTTCTCATGATGTACTCTGCATATAAGTTAAATGAGCAGGGTGACAATATACAGCCTTGACGAACTCCTTTTCCTATTTGGAACCAGTCTGGTGTTCCATGTCCAGTTCTAACTGTTGCTTCCTGACCTGCATACAGATTTATCAAGAGGCAGATCAGGTGGTCTGGTATTCCCATCTCTTTCAGAATTTTCCACAGTTTATTGTGATCCACACAGTCAAAGGCTTTGGCATAGTCAATAAAGCAGAAATAGATGTTTTTCTGGAACTCTCTTGCTTTTCCCATGATCCAGCGGATGTTGGAATCTGATCTCTGGTTCCTCTGCCTTTTCTAAAACCAGCTTGAACATCAGGAAGTTCACGGTTCACATACTGCTGATACCAACATCTTAGACATATGACATTACTGAAATGAATTTTCTGAATTAAAACCTACCCAAAGACTTCTTAATAATTCCATGTCATGAACTTATTGCTTCTTGTTTTTATTTCTTAGTTATTTTTAGTGAAAACACAAGTACATTTAGATATCAAAATATTAACATCCAGGTATAGGAAATTAACACTGCAATTGTCTACACATAATTATTTAAATGTCATCTTTTTCTGAAATGATTGTTCTTAGTTATTAAGTCCCTTATATTTCAGGCTTCAGGTTTATTTTAAAGTTAGTACTTTTTAATTTTTGAAGTCAATAGTTGAGATGCAAAGTAGTTTCAAAGTAAAACTCAGTAAATTTTTTATCTAACAGAATATTCCTTAGGAAAAAAGGCCATTCAGAGAATCATCTATTTTTTTCTGATTTATTTAAATAAAAATATTTCAGTATTTAAAATGTGAATCCTTTCTTGTAATATTTTTTCTTTTAGGGTCCTGTCACTGTGCATAACTTAAAGAAAGGTTTGATTTGTTCTTGAATAGTTAGAAGATTTCTAGATAATATTTTATCTTTAATGAAGCTTTTTCTGAAATCACTTTGTTTAAATGGAAACGGAATTTCTTCTTTATTGGGAGGAGGGGGTGCCACACATTACCTCTAAATTAATATTATTATGATTTTAATTTTAAATATTTATTTATTTTTGGCCACACTGTACAGCTTGTGGAATCTAATTCCCCAACCAGGGATTGAACCTGGGCCCGCAGCAGTCAGAGTGTGGAGCCCTAACCACTGAACTGCCAGGGAATTCCACCTCTTAATTATTGATAGAGAGATCATTGGATGTAATTATTAAAACGTCAGCAATAAGATTAAGATAGAATATGTAGGATACCACAAAAGAGGAACAGAAAAAAATTTTTGTATAAACAATATTTTATCATTCTTCTGTCTCCAGTAGTTCTGTAGTGGCTCTATAGAAACCTACTTTTTATTGTGTAATATGTATCAAGTATAATAAACTAATAATATCCCAATATTTGAACTTCCCATTGTAACTTTTATTTTGCCACAGCACATGTAGTATGGATTTTGAGGAGAGTGAACTATGTTCTTCAGGATATTGAATTACCATGATGCATTTTATAAGTTCACTTTTCAAGTAATCATTTGATTAAGCTGAGTACAGGCTTCTTCAGGCAAACTTTAGAAGCAAGAACATTCAGATAGGAATTTCTTAAAGTTTAAAGACAGCCTTATTGAATCATGGATTCATCCCTGGGGCAATGGCAATTTTAACTTGATAGGGCAATTCGTTTTGTAAATGAGGTTATAATATCCTTGAAAATACTTCAGTTTTCATTTGTTTTCCTATGCTGTCTTTTTTTTTTTTTAGGGTATGTATATTAAATCAACATATGATGGCCTCCATGTAATTACTGGAACTACAGAAAATGTAAGTATTCTAACATTTCAAATTTTGGAGTATGTTTTTTCTTTTATTGTTAACCGACTTATGGCACTTACATAATTCCGGTTGACTTCTGAGGAAATAAACAGATTAAAATATACAACTAAAAAGACATATTGAGTTAGTAAGCACTGATTTGGGGAGAATTTCAGTCATTTCTTTTGGTTGAGAATAGCTATTTATCTGAAGTAAATCAGATGTTTTGTGTTCAAAGCCAGAGATTTGTTAAGTATTTTCTGATTCATGACAAGTTATTGTGACATCTAAAAGAATCCACCTCCATCTGACAAATAGTGTAGTTTTATTAGGAAACTTAAATTGTGTAAGAAAGAAACATCAGATAAGTCAGGTTTCCTGAATACTTGAAGTATAATTGAACTTTATTCAGTGAAGGGGCAGCATAGTATAGATCAGCCCGTTTTCACAGTGAAGTCCATCCCTGGACCAGCAGCATCAGCTTCCTTTGGGACTGTCCCACCCCAGACCTACTGAATTAGCTCTGGAGACCAGTCTGTTTTTTAATAAGAGATTCTCCTTTAACAGGTAGTTTTGACACATGCTCCACTGCAAGCAGTAGGTCAGAGTCGCTAGGCCTAAGCTGTACACCCAATTTTGATTTTGTTGGCAGTGTAATTTCTGACGAGTCATTTACACTCTCACTGCTTTAATTTCCTCAACCATGCATGCATGCATGCTAAGTTGCTTCAGTCATGTCCAACTCTGTGCGACCCTATGGACAACAACCCACCCAGGCTCCTCTGTCCACAGGATTCTCCAGGCAAGAATACTGGAGTGGGTTGCCATTTCCTTCTCCATCCTCAACTATAAATCGTAAATAATATATCATCTGTACTGCATACCTCACTAGGTTGTTGTGAAAATTAAATAAGATAATAAATATGAAAGACTGTACCATCTCCCGGAATTCACTCAAACTCATGTCCATCGAGTCAGTGATGCCATCCAGCCATCTCATCCTCTGTCGTCCCCTTTTCCTCCTGCCCCCAATCCCTCCCAGCATCAGAGTCTTTTCCAATGAGTCAGCTCTTCGCATGAGGTGGCCAAAGGACTGGAGTTTCAGCTTTAGCATCATTCCTTCCAAAGAACACCCAGGGCTGATCTCCTTCAGAATGGACTGGTTGGACCTCCTTGCAGTCCAAGGGACTCTCAAGAGTCTTCTCCAACACCACAGTTCAAAAGCATCAATTCTTTGGTGCTCAGCTTTCTTCACAGTCCAACTCTCACATCCATACTTGACCACAGGAAAAACCATAGCCTTGACTAGTCGGACCTTTGTTGGCAAAGTAATGTCTCTGATGGACAGGGAGGCCTGGCATGCTGCGATTCATGGGGTTGCAAAGAGTCGGACACGACTGAGTGACTGAACTGAACTGTACTATAAAGAAAGAGTTACAGAAATGTTAAATGATTGTGTTGGACATTAACATGATCACTATAATAGATTTGAGTTGCATAATAAGTCATTATTTCTGTATTTGGTTGTCCCAGATTTCCATCCCACTCTCTTAAGCAGGTTTTGAGCTTCGAATATTTTTCTTTTATAAATTCTGACAAATCACGTTTATAGCATGTTCCTTCAAAGAAGACTGAGGTGAAATTAGTTAAATCTCAAGTTATTATTGTTCTCAACATTTTACCAGCGTTTTCTTTTTAAAAAGACAGCATTATTTCATCTAATTCACCTATTTAACCATTTGTTGATTTTTTCCCCCTCCACTTCACTTAGTTTCTTTTGAATGGTGAAATACATTGAAGTTGCAGTTTTGTACTGGCATCTCATTGTTATTAAATATGAGTTAAATGAGATCAAGAATATGTTATTTGCATATTGTCAACTGTTTAACATTTTTAAATGCAGTGAGATACTTATAAACTATACTCTTGTCACTGATTGATCATTGTCATTCGTGTGTACATTCCTCTGATCATTTGTTTGATCATTTGTTCATTTAGCAAAACTCTGCTTTATGTCTGTTGTGTTCCAGACTTGAAACTAGGTATTGAAAACATTTTTAAATTAAACTAACTTGCTGCCCCTAAGGCATACAAGTACAGATTTATCTGTGTAAACAGGTACTGAAATTTGCATAGATGGACAAAGGAAAGAATAGTAAATGCTGCCAAATAAAAACAAGGAAGGAATCACAGAAGTGGTTATTTTGAACTAACTGTATCTTGAAGAATTGATCAAAACATATCTCTCTACGTTGTATGGAGTCTGTAAAAAAAAAAAAAGTTGAGCACTATGCATTGTTTATATTAATTAGTAATATTTTATAAATGGATAAGTGACCAAAGAAGGATTGATTCTATGAGTAGTTCAGATATAAATGATATGTTACTAGTTCATCATTTAATTCTTTTTTCTTGAAAGTATTTCACTATTTTTGGTACCCTAAATCATTTATCATTAGATCTGTGTTGAGTCTTAGTAAAGCTGCTCACTAAGTGGGTAAGTTATTTTGTTTTGCTGTACCCTAGTTTCTTAGTTTTTCCTTTGTAAAATTAGGAGTTTGGATAAACTCTCTCTAGGATAAATTTTAACACTGAAAGTCTATACTTTGTATGAATTGTTTCCTTTTTCACTTCCCTGTGCAAAAAGTTGTTTCAGTTTCTTTGAATTTTATGTAGCAACTATCAAGCTCTTTTACATTATGAATTAGAGCCATTGACTTGATTTTTTTTTTCATACACTCGTTTAAAAAGATCAGTTGTAAGCCAAATAGCACAGGGACAGACTCTATAGTTACAGCTCTATTTACAAACTTTTCAGAAATGTTACATGGGCTTGTCTGATTTGGTAGGTGCTGTGAAATAAATGCTTGTTTTTTTCTTGTTGTGACACTATTCTTAGAGTTGGGTTCACATCCTAGGTAAACTACCCTCTTAATTGTGGGGCTGTGTTACTCCTTCAATAAATGGAATTGAATTCTAGCCTATTATAAATATTTTTTAAAGAAAATCCTATTCCAGTGTCTTAAAAGTAGCATTTTACTTTGCAAGTTCCATCACCATATCATCCTTCTTTTCCTTTCAATAGATATTAATGAATTGTATTACAGTATTTATAGTTGTGTTTGATAAATTAACACACATATAAATACACAAATACATTGTTTTCATAAAATACATTTTCTGTATATTCAAAAGCCCATATGCATATTATCATTAAAATGTCTAATATACTTAATAGTCATTTAGAGGGAAAAATAAAGAATTGTACAGTATTTTAAATTCTTACAGTATTAGGAAATTTCTATCTTAAATCTCAGTTTCCTAAAAGCTTCAGAAAACTTGGCAATATTAGTTACTAGTTTTTTTTTCTTGTTTGTTTTTGTTTTTAATCTCTTTGGGGAATAAAGAGGAAAAATGATAAAATTGTTACATCCTGTAGAAATGTTGGCATTTTAGTTTATTTAATGTGGTTTTGCCAATGTATTATGCTGCATGAAACATTAGAAATAGGATTCTCTTGTAGTTAGATACTGAAAAGAATGTTATTAATGTAACTTTGAGCTAATGGCTGTCCTTTCAATTTGCTTTTCTCATTTATTCAGAATTGATGGTATTAATGACGAAATAAATTAGCGATATAATCATTAGTTGACAAAGCTTTGGTGCTGATCATAAAGATGTACTTGAAAATATTTGTTTGCTGAAGTTAATGTGAATTATTTGTATTAAATGAAAAAGACCAAAGTTTTAAAAGATATGTCTTGACATATATATTTTTGAACCAGATGCCCAGTAGAACTACTGAGAGGGTTGCCTGTTTACAGTTTGCCATTATTATTTTTCCCTAATGGTCTCAGAAAGATAATGGTCTTTTACAACATAAATATCTATATATTGTCTTACATTCCTACTTTCTGTCATTAGTTTTACATAGAATACAAATAGTAGATCAAAGTATTCAGTCAGTTCACTCTCTCTGTCATGTCCTGCTCTCTGCTACGCCATGGACTGCAGCACGCCAGGCTTTCCTGTCCATCACCAACTCCCGCAGCTTGCTCAAACTCAGGTCCATTAAGTTGGTGATGCCATGTAACCATCTCATCCTCTGTCGTCCCCTACTCATGCCTTCAATCTTTCCCAGCATCAGGGTCTTTTCCAATGAGTCGGTTCTTCACATCAGGTGGCCAAAGTATTAGAGTTTCATAGAACCGTTCAACTTCATCTTCTTCAACATTACTGGTTGGGGCATAGGCTTAGATTACTGTGACTGAATGGTTTGCCATGGAAACGAACAGAGATCATTCTGTCATTTTTGAGATTGCATCTCAAGTACTACATTTTGGACTCTTTTGTTGACTGTGAGGGCTACTCCATTTCTTCTAAGGGATTCTTGCCCGCAGTAGTAGATAAAATGGTCATCTGAATTAAATATCAAATATTAGTAACTTTTTTTAGTTTAATTTTATGAAGATTATAATTAAGCTCTTGATCTAATTTAAAGGGGTGAACTTATGGTAGTGTTTCCATAGAGAGGAAATGATTGATAAAACTTATGTTCTTTACCATTTCCTTTGTGTTTAATTTAGTCACCTGCAGATCGGTGCAAGAAGATCCATGCTGGGGATGAAGTGATTCAAGTTAATCATCAGACTGTGGTATGTATAATTACCTTACAAGTCAGTGGGAGGAACTAATACAAAGATTGCTTAAGTCTTTAAAAGAATACAATGAAATGAAATGCCGGTTTGTGTACAAAATATTTAAATAGCCTTTTGAAAAATAACTGAATGACTATTTTTCTTAATTATCTTAAGAAATTTCATAAGGCATTGTTTTAAAATAACATGAGGATTTATTGGTGGTGGCTGATGTTAGATGTACAATTCTGTATGGATAATATTACCCCATGAACTGGGATGACCATTTTGGAATAGAAATTACAGTGACAGTGCATACAAATTCAAATTTTTTAGTATAACTTTTAAGTTTCATTTTAAAAAATTATCAGGTTACCTAGTAGATATGTTTTATAACACCATACATTCATTTATCTACTTTAACATTGATTTGTTCATTAAAGTATCTGGCAGATTGGTTTATTTTCATGTCATTTTTTTTTGATTTTAGTAGCTGAATTGGCTGTTCATTTCCCAAAAGAGAACTATAGTTTAAGTTTTAAAACTATTGCACTTAACTGAATAAGTTCATAATTTTTTTTTCTTTTTTTGTTCTTTGAACCTCATGATTCCCTTTCTAGGCTAAGAACGACAGTGACATTCTGTGCCTTTGGTAGATTTTCAAGGGCAATTTTTCTTAATCTTAGATTTTTTTTTTTAATCTTAGATTTTTAAAATTAACATCATATGATTTTCATTTTGCACTAGTTTCTATCTAAATTGCTCTGTCTCTGCCAAAATAAAATATATTGTTTTTAAAAAGTGAGGTTAACATTAAAATAATCTGATTATTGATTTATAATCCACATTTTAAAAGAAAAACATTTTTTTTTCCTGGTAAATGTTCTATTTATTACTCACTGACTCTTCAGAGTAAGTAATTATTTCCTGCTGTACCTTTTAACTAAATTTGGTTTTGCCTGTTCTAGTCATAGAAGAAAGGCTATATTTGGAGGGTAAGAAGACTCATGTGAGAAGTCTGATCTTTCTCAGTGATTCTGATATTAAGGCAGATGCTATTTTAAATTTGGTTTGAATGAGAAGTTTGTAATATCTTGGAGAGGCTCCTGAACACTGATAATTAAATTTATGATATTTCTTCAATAAGTTCATTTTCTAAGTGAATAAAAGTTAATGAAAGTATGAAAAATTATATGTATGGGGTGTAAAGTTAATACTAATTATTGTTAGCTAGTTGAGGCTAATTAATGGAGAATATTGGTAATCAACAGAGCCTTTCCACTCTGTGACAGTTTTGATGATGAGTAAGTTCTCATGACTAGAAACTATACAGTAAAAAGTGATTGTCCTGAGTAAAGTTTCTTGTCCTTTAGGATGAGGATTTGGGCAGTGGGATAAAAGAGCTGCTTAAGTAGATTGGCAGCTCCTCCTCCTGCTGTTCACACTGCCTCCACTTCTACAATGTGACCTTAGCAAATATGATGTCTGTTGGATAGTTTGACCTATTTCCAGTTGGTCAATACTAAGAGGATAGAAATTAGTCTCTAATGAGAAATAAAGTTGTTAAAAGGATACTCTTTGTGGAGCAAAGATTCTCATGCCTGTTGAATATGAAAGTCTTTAAAAGACTTAAAGTGAACCAATAAAATTTATATGGATTGGTGATATTTAAATACTGTGAGAATGTGTCAACACATCTTTCTATTGCAGGAATATTCTAAAATATTAGAAACTACACAGAATGATGGTTGGAGGAACTTGCTTTCAGTTTTTGCTCTGAAATTGACCTATAGTTTTAAGTGAGTCATGATAACTATTTATCTTTTCAATAATAATAACCAGAGCCAACACTTACTGAGTTCTTACAGTGTGCCAAGCATCATGTTAAGTCCTTCACATATTTTATGTTATTTACTCCTCACAATGATCCTGTGAAGAAGATGTATATGGAGACTGAATGATTATTTAACCCACCCACAGCTCAAAGCTCACTGACTCCAAGGTGCATGCTCTTACTTCAGTTTTATTATACTCCCTCCCCAAACTCAAATTGCAAGATTATCAAACAAAAGGGGAGGAATTCCCACAATCCTGTAAGTAAATCTTAAGATTCAGGGAGAGGTTACGCAGAGCCAAGGGTAGAGAATAGAGGAAGTGAGAATTTACATAACTTGGATAGTGGTTCAGCTTAATTGAAATTAGAAATGGGGTTGAAATTTAACTTTACTGCTACATCCTCACTCACTCCTTTCCTCCAGATAGACAAGATACATAAAACACAATGCCAGGCAGGTGTTAGAAGTTCCACAGAAATTAACTTTCCAACCTCCCTTTATCTACTACAACGGTTGGGCCAGCTGGAGTCCAAGTCCTTAGCAGACTGCTACTGCAACCTCCAAATTGATTTTGGATGATAATAGAGACATTGTCTGACAGGAAATTATGTTGAATTCCATCAAAGTGACCTTCCTTAATAATGTGATCAATTATCAGATTGCCTTCTTTTTGTTCAAATTGAGCCATCTTTGTGCATGAATGGTATCTTTCATTAAATGCACCCTACTATGTCCTCTCTTGCTATTGCCCCCATTGTGGTCTGTGTAGTGCCCTTTATTTCTTATGAGACAATATACAAAGGTGAGGGAATGGACATTATCTTAGTGTTGTTATTATGAAAGGTTTGATAGATCGATAAATTAGTTGAAACAAGTGTAAGTTATTTGCAGTCTACAGTTATCCCTTCTGTCCCTGCATTCATAACCAGGGATATTAAGGGTTTGTTATGATATATTTACATTAAAATATTGCCTAATGCTTTTAAAATACATATTTTAATCCAGTATTTAACTAATCAGAATAGTGAGATATTGCCAATATTATGGTATACCAATATAGGTTCAAGAATGAAAAGAGTAATGTTCAGTTTTATGTTTTGAATGTTATTAGCTCAGTTAGTATTTTTATATAATTATAAAATTTCCTATTGTTATAGGTAGTAATGTACAATATAAAATTTGACTACTTTTCTTATTATAAAATACCTAGAAAAGCAATGTGAAATTTTCCCCTAAGAGTATGAGAAAGTTGAATAATCACAGATGAATTCAAATACTATTTTTGAAATTGCTAGTATGGTATATCTTCAAGATGTTCAATTAGATGTGTGTGTGTGTATTTATAGTTTTCTCTTTAAATATATATATATATATTTTATTTAAAATGAAACTGGAAGTTTTATGTCCTTTTTCATGTTGCTATATTCTTTATTATAAGTGGCTTTTAAGCTTTTCTAGTCAACATACTTCTGTGGCTGAGAAACTGGCTGCCAGGTAGGAAGAAGAAAAAATCATGAACATCCAAGCAAAGCAGACTGAGTCCTATTGCATGTCTTCCCTGCCAGTGAAGATCCAACTCCTCAAAGGCTGCTGGAATCTCCCAAGATTTTTTCCACTTCATCTGCCACTACATTCCTCTCTGGGAGATACCTCGGCATAGTTTGAACCAGCAACTCTGCCCTCATGATGCACTTTTAACACTTTTTTTTTAGCTGATGAGTCTACTTATAGTTATTAAATCTATTTGGGCATATTCCTAATGAATCTGTTAAAATTTCATGTCTTTGCTGTTTTTGGTGTGTAAGTGTTATAAAAGTCTATCCATACTAAAAACAGATACTTTCTTCTTAGGAATATCAGTTGAAAAGAATGGGGTATGTGATGGTTGAATCTAGCAGTTGGAAAATTTTCCTTTTATTTTTTGTGTATACTAAAACATATTCACTATTTGAAAAGTCTTCTGGAACCTGGTGACTACATTATGGCAAGAAAGGGTTCAATAGATGGGGCTATAAAGCCTTCTGGAATGGAAAATAACCAGGTTGGGGTAGTCAAGAAGAAGATAGCCTACAACAAACAGTCAGGATGCTTGACAGTGATCAGTAAGAGCTGGAAGACGAACACTGTAAACTAGTGGGTTTCGTTCCCCCCTAAATGGTAAACATTACTGAACAAGAATGCAGGTGATGTCATAGGGGGTGGGAGAAGGGAACGAGATCAAGGACTATTGAGTTATCTGGAAAGGTCATTCTGACTTCATTTATATAATTCTCAGCAGTGTCTCCTTTATTCTCTTATTCTCACTCTAGTCTCTCATTTGTGACTCTTTCTTCACCCTCTTGTTCCTTCAACCTCACAACAATAGGCGAGTATTGTTTGAAAGGGAAGCCAATGTAATCAGAATGGATGGTGACCCATTAAAACTCAAAAATCCCTTACCCCTGCCCTGCCCTTATCCTGTTGCCTGGAAGGAGTAGTTCATTGAGTGGATTCAGTACCACAATATTGGCTAACACCAATGTGCTTTCTCTCTTTTTTAAATATGTATAATTGTCTTTATTTTTTAAGTTTTTCTTCTAACTTAGTTTTCTTTACTTGACCATCCTCATCTCTTCTCACTTGACTATTTCTCCTACATTCTTCACCTTTTTCAGTATTTTTTTTTATTCTTGCCTATTTTCTTCTGTTCTCCTTTCTCAAAAGAGAAAATATTTATCTTATAATTTCTTACAACAAAAAGTACTGAAAATTCAAATGGCAGTATTTGCAGTGCACCTCCTTTCTTATCCCTGTAAACACAAGATGTTGCTGGAGTATAGAGATTAAGTATATTAGCATGGTGTTTAACATATTGCTTAATAAATGGTTATGATAATATCCTAAAATAATTCTGTTAGGATTCTAAGAAATTGGTATTCTAAAACAGAGCAAGAGAATTGTTTTTTTTTGGAAGGGGAAAATACCATGAAAAGACACTTACCAAAAATTAGAAGAAATAATACATCCAAGATTTCAGTTCCTCATAGTAAAATTTTATTTCAGATTCTACTTTGTATAGGATATAGTTTCTTTTATTTTACATTGAATATTGTGGATTTGATGAGAATGTGTGGAAACTGGTTTTGAACGGCCACATATTTATATAAATTATGTTTTATTATCCCTAGGTAAATCAATTCATTACTTTATTATCTAATATAATATTTTATGATTTTTCTGTTATCAAACTAAAATTATCTTAAGTCTTTATATAAAGAAGATAAGTTGTATGATACCTTAATATTGGTAACTTCCTGTGAACCAATTTATTTTTTCTGTGAATCACTGCATCCTGACTTATTTCTAATTTATATAATTCTTCCTAGCTCCACCAGGAAAAGACTAATTGGTTCTAAATGTGGTTAGCTCTCATTTTTTTTTATTATTAGAAACATCTTTCGGTGTTGATATACAATTAATAGGTTGATTATTTTACATGGAATTTTAAAATGTATCCATATAAGTGTTTATTTTGTATGTTTAAAATGTATCTCTTGGCTGATGTTCTTTCCTACTCTGGATTTTATGTGTGCAGCTCATTTGTAAATCAGTGTCAATAACTATATCCCTTTTCCTACATGTATCAAAAAGACAGAAGTCGGTCAGTTACAGTCCCCTGATTTACTTTATATCTATATTAGAGGTGGGCAACTAGTAGATGACAGCTGCCTGATGAACATAAAAAATTATTGCATGAAAGGGAAATACATTAGAGCGTCATAAAATGGGACATTCAAGAGATAATTTTAAGAATGTTAAGTTCTTTTTAAGTTATTTAGCCTTAGGATTCAAATATAGGTTTCATCCACTAAATTAACATTCTCAGCTACATTGTGGCCGAAATTTTAGGTCATGTAACTACTCATCACTTTCATATTTCCTCTCATCTTATTACTGTAATACTGGACAATAAAGGGCATTTTAAAATTGAGACAAATGGCAGAGAGAGTTCATGGGGCCCCATTTAGAACTGACAAGGAATTCGCTTTTTTGTCTGAGTTGTTGCATTTCTGATAAAATGATTTCTGAAGATAACATCTACAATAAGAAGTATTTACAGCCATTATGGAAGTTCTTAAACTAAAACTTTTTGTTAATAAAGATGTAGACTACTGTTTATTTAGCTATATAAATGCATATATGCACATTCTTTGGTTTTGTTTTGATAAATGCAGACATCTATTGCAGTACTTGCTAGTATTTTCAAATACACATATCTGTTAAATGTCTACCAGTAAATGACATTATAAAATTATTCATAGAAAAGTTATAGATTTTTAAACATGTTTCTTTATGAATACTTGCCTTTGGTTACTTTACATTTTTGTTTGGATTCCTAAATTAAGTTGAATTTTTCATAAATATAGATGTTTTCTTTATTCTTTCTCAGAATTCTTACAAATAGGATGTATAGACTTTTAGATAACAGTGTTTCATCCCTTAGCTTTGGTGACTAAGACTCTTTATTTTAAAATATACATTTTCAATGTCTTTGCAAGAACAGAAATGAAACATAGGAAGAAATGGCTGAGATGTAAAATTTCCATATATATGCAAACATAAAATTAAGTTAAAATTTAACCCATGCAAGTATCTTTATAAAAATTTTAGTTAAAAACTCGTATTATTATGGTTCTTTGAAAATATCCCATTGATTTTGGGGGTAATGAAGCTCTGTGATATGACCAAAGATTCATCCCCACATTCTTTTACTGTTAATTGTCTTTCTTCTCAGTGTATCCCTAGCAGAGGCTTTTATACTCACTGAATTTTATGTTTTGGAGAAGTTAAAGAATACCATGAATGATAATGAAATAAGAATAAAATGGGCTTTGATTTAGTTTCCTATAGCATATACAAATGTGAACCATGAAGCCCCTCAAAATAAACTTTTGACCTTCAGAGACCAAAATATTACCAAATACCATACTGAGTTGGTATATTGAGTTGCTCAAGATGCTAAACTATACCAGAAGCAGAGATACCAATGATACAAAGGTGCAGTTTATGTAGGTAACAGGATAGGTAATAGAAGATAATGCAAGTAACAGGATGTGGAAATGTATCTATCACCTTTGGTAAAAACAATGTGGGTGATCTGTAGAACTAAAAGGAAAAAAATCATGCGTATTATTTTCTTCCTCCCATGAGCTTCCTCATGAGTCAATCAAGAAATTCTGATTTAACTCTCAGAACTTCTTGGTTATAGAGAAAGACTCCGAGAAGGTGGTGTACAATAGGTGAAAACAAAGTACTTCTTGTAGTCTTCAAGTTGGTTTTCTCTCTTGGACTCCCTATCCATCTTCAGCGGTGAGAAACTGTGTTCTCTATGCTTTCTCTTAAATAAAACACACACACACACACACACATGTATATTATATATGTGACTATGAAATTCACATGAAAATATTAGCTACCAAAACATATGTGTAAATTCAAATTGTGAGGAGCTCAACATGGTCCAAGTTTTACAGTAAAATTAAACCACATAAAAAACATGCCTTTAAAAAACAAATGCTTTAATAAAGTCTTATTTCATTGTATAAATACTTAAGGAGGCCATGAGATGAAGAGTGGCTCAGTGAATAAAGACATAAAATTGTGGAGTATTCCCTGTAATGAAAATAAAACTTTTTAATTCCTTCTTTTTGAATGTTTGTTCCCTTCATCTTTTCCCAAGATTATCTCTTCTAGTCATGTTTGTAAAAAATAATCAGTACTAAGGTTTCATTTATAATAGATAGAACCTTGGGTCATTTCTAATACTCTGAATTACCTATTTAAATTACTCCATGCTGGAATTTTTTTCTTTTTATTTTACTTATTTATTTATTTTCGGTTGTGCTGGGTCTTTGTTGCTGCACATGGGCTTTCTAGTTGTGGCAAACAGGGGCTACTCTAGTTGCAGTGCATGGGTTTCTCATTGCAGTGGCTTCTCTTGTTGTGGAGCATGTATGGACTCTAGATCACAGGCTCAGTAGTTGTGACACACGGGCTTAGTTGCCCCATGGAATGTGGATCTTCCTGGACCAGGGATCAAACCCGTGTCTCCTGCATTGACAGGTGGAATTCTTAACCACTGGACCACCAGAGAAGTCCTCTATGCTGGAATTTAAAGTAATTTTTTTTTTTGCATTTAGTTCCTTAACCAAATGCATACCTTTCAGCTTATATTCCTCTTTATTTGAACCATGGGTAATTCTCTGTTTCTACTCACTAAATGAATGATTGTGAAAAAGCAAAATTAGGATATCTCCAAATATATCACACAAATATATTGTGTGAAAAAAATAAGTTTAGGTGAAGTTTTTAGATTGGTACTTAAATTTAGTGATTCTAGGATCTTTGAAAGATACTGTGTATCAAAATTCATTAGTTCTGAAATGTTTTGAAATGTTTCAGTAATGCAGGAGAACAGAGAACTGTAATATCTCAGCACCAAAACATTTGGCAAAGACACAGTGTCATTAGTCTGAATGTGATGGGTTGTATATTGAATTGTCTCTTTAGTGCTTTTAAAAAGAGCAGAGGAACATTTGGGTATGGTGTGACTCATATCGTCAGACATTCATATAGGCACACTTCAAGCCTCTTTGAAATTTACTTTGTGAATAGGTATCATTTAAACATTACAACCATGAGTAAGAGCCAGTGTTTACACAGGAGTGTGTGTAATTGTTAATGAATGGGTCTGTTACTTTGTCTTCTGAAGGATAATAACTTTGAAAATATTTTAAGAATGTCCTATCTTCCTACTTGTATTTCTAGAGATGCTTTTTTATAATTTCAAATACAGTTGTAACAGAGGTAAAGGTCTAAGTTGATAGGCTTACATTCTTCTATGTTTATTTGTAACTTTGGCTACTTGGAACTATAGAGAGTCTTTTCATTTGTTGGTCAAATAATTCACTACCTATTGTTTAGGAATCAGATAGGCTAGAGAATGTCCTAAAGGGATCAGAGACTTCGCTCTATGTACAAAGAGGAAAGGAAGACTGTCACTTCTTTAACACCAACCCCAAAGCCCTTTGTGTACCTAATCTGGGCAACCCATTGTCCAAGGACCTGCCCACTTATGTTGCCATTTACCCAAGAACCCTTGGTATCTGCTTCAACCTTATCAAAGCAATCACAAGCCCTGTCTACAAGAAAGCAGAGCATGTGGCTTTAAACTCTTGGGATACCTTAAAAACTCTGTTGGACCATTTTAATTCTGTTTGTGCTGAAAAATACATTTCAGTGTCCAAGTTGGGGATTGCATTTAAACTAGTAAGACATGCCATAGTTTACAGACACTGAATTTTGCTACCTGGACAATCAGGAAGATACTATTTGTAGTTCAGCATATGTGAAAAACATATTATCTTTAATAATATGACATACTTGGTATCAGATGTATAGGTGGATTTTTAAAGGTCCATGAACTTTAGTGTGAATGAAATATTCTATTAAATATTGAGAAAGGAAAACCTGGACTTTATATTTTTCTAGAAAACCTTCCTAACTGTTTCTATAATGTATATGATGAAACAGAATATTTCTACAACAAATAGCAACTATATCCATTGTTACTATGGGTATATATTATTATGGATATTATATATTATTATGGAAAATATTTTTCTTGTCATAATCAAATCACTGTGACTTTAGGTCTGAAGTATCCACTCTATAGTTTTTTTTCCAAATGTTAGTTTATAAGAAAGTTTATTTGGTAATTTGAGGTAAAGAATGTTTATTATAGCTTTAGTATCAAGTATATTACATTTAGAGAAAAACTTAATATTACATCTTAGTTTTATATACAAAACAAAATTCCCTTTGGACTTTTAAGGCACTTCATTATCTCTGAAACATTCACATTCTCGTGTCACCATGTCATTTCACTAGTTATCAACAAATACTCATTAAGTCTCTGCCATTTCTAAGACATTGATTGCAGGTATATCCAGAAAAATGAGACTCAGTTTTTATCCTCAAAATAAAAGCCTCAATATCCAGTTTTGTGAGGGTAGATGAAGGACATGAGGAAAAATATATAGCTTTAATAAGCAGCAGTGCATGAAAAATGCCATTAGAGAGATGTAAGATCACATGAGGAAAATAAGGTCCTAGCTATAAGAGGCTGTATGATGGGTGTTGCATTTAATAAGTGCCATTATGGATACATAAGATTTTATAGGTGGCAGAATAATAATGCAAGTATTTATATAATAGAAGGGTACTTTTGCTGAGAAGAAAAGCACAGTGTTGAAGGGCAGCATAATACTAACTTAACCAATTGTTCCACCCATACTGAACTACTTGCTGCTGCTGTTGTTGCTAAGTCGCTCAGTCATGTCCGACTCTGTGCGACCCCAGAGACGGCAGCCCACCAGGCTCTGCCGTCCCTGGGATTCTCCAGGCAAGAACACTGGAGTGGGTTGCCATTTCCTTCTCCAATGCATGAAAGTGAAAAGTGAAAGGGAAGTCACTGAGTCGTGTCCAAATCTTAGTGACCCCATGGACTGCAGCCCACTAGACTTCTCCATCCATGGGATTTTCCAGGCAAGAGTACTGGAGTGGGGTGCCATTGCCTTCTCCGATACTGAACTACTGAGAATTGCTCAAACTGGTTTTAACTTGTCTCAGGGCTTTCTTCAGTCCCTCAGCTTCCATATCCTCTTCACGTGTCCACTTCCTAAGAAATTCAGCTTAGGCTAATAGGAAACCTTTCCTGAACCCTCAAAAATGGGTTAGCTGCCCTTGGGGGGCTCCCATTATCCATTGTATTGGGGTACTTCTGTTCAGTTGAGTTCAGTTCAGTTCAGTCACTCAGTCGTGTCCGACTCTTTGTGACTGCATGAATTGCAGCACGCCAGGCCTCCCTGTCCATCACCAACTCCTGGAGTTCACTCAAACTCCTGTCCATCGAGTCAGTGATGCCATCCAGCCATCTCATCCTCTGTCGTCCCCTTCTCCTGCCCCCAATCCCTCCCAGCATCAGAGTCTTATTTATCGTAAATGCTTATTGAGCTGCTCATCTCTCCCCTGCTCATTATGCTTTTTAAAGAGTCACAGGTTGTGCTGCAAGTGCCATTGCACCCATAATACATGGAAGGCACACATCAATATTTAGTGATTTTATAAGTTATAATATCCAATCTTAAAAACATTAAAATAGTCTAGACATGGGCAAGTCACTGGCTTCAAGAAGCTCACTGTTCTCAAACAGTGTTTCCTGACCAGCTGCATCAGCATCATTTGGTAACTTGAGGGGAAAAAATGTAGATTCTAGGGCCCCACCTCATACCTACTGGATGAAAAACTGGTATTTCCAGGTGATGCTAACACATTCTGAAGTTTAAGAACTACATTAAAGAGAAACTATAGGAGATAGTGATGGCCATATTGGCACAGGGTCTATTATAGGAATTGACTCTTTAGTTAAGCCTTTGGTGAGCTTTTCAAGTGTTTTGAGGAAAAGAACACTGCTATGCTGTAGCTGTATATTGGAGCTGCAAAAGACTAGTAGTAGAAAGAGCAGTTAAGACTCTTAAGTCTAACAACCTGGTATCCAAGACAGATAAAGGAATAAGAAGAGGTATTAATTGCCAGAATCTGTTCTTTAGGATGGGCTTCCCAGGTGACATAGTGGTAAAGAATCCACCTGAATGCAGGACATGCAAGAAACACAGATTGGATCCCTGGGTAAGGAAGATCCCCTGGAGTAGGAAATGGCAACCTACTCCAGTATTCTTGGCTGGGAAATCCCATGGACAGAACAGGCTGATGGGCTACAGTCCATGTGGTTGCAAAGGGTTGGACATGACTGAGTAAGCACACACATTCTTCAGGATAGATGTGTATTAAAAACAGGGGGAACTGTTGTAGGTGACTCCATGCTCAAAACTTGAGAGGATGATGGGGAACTTTTTTTTGTTGCTGTTGAATCAAGTGTTGCATTCATTTGTACTACCAGTGGAATATTTAGAGGAGGATGTTTGCTGTCACAATGCCTTGTGCTTTAGAATCAAACAGACTTGAATGAATTCTGGCTTTGCAACTTACTATGTTTCTGTTGGGCTTCCCTGGTGGCTCAGATGGTAAAGAATCTGCCTGAAATGTGGGAACCCTAGGTTCGATGCTTGGCTTCGGAAAATGCCCTGGAGAAGGGAACAGCCACCCAGTCCAGTATTCTGGCTTGGAGAATTACATGTTTCTATTAATAATGTTGACCAAGAAAATTTTTCGCTTCAGTTTCTTCACATGTAAAATGGGTTTAATAGTTTACATCCTAGGGCTGTTTTAAGAATGAAAATATAAACAAAAGGAATGCAGTATGAAGCACCTAGCACAGTGAATTACTGGTGCTTGATTATTCAGTAGCTATTAGTATGGATGAATGAACTGTTGAAAATATGCCACAACTTCTTGATAGGGATTGGGGACAGTTAGGAGGATTTGTGAGTCATGCAGAAAGTTGTTAGTGGAAGTTCTGCAAACAAGAGTTTTTTGTAAGATGACAGCATGAAATATTAGGGGAATAACACTTAGCCTGGAGGAAACACTTGCATGTATTGGTTGTGAGGAGGAAGAAGGATGGAGGACAAGTATTCAGAGTTGTATCAGGACCACATCCATTTACTACAAAGCTTATCTGTTGTCATCTATTTGTACTTTTCTACCCGTTCTGCATAGTAAAGTTGTAACGTATTGTGATTTTTGAAGTCTAATTATTTAGCATAAACATCTCTTTTGATATTGAGTTCACTTTTTCACAAGTCTACCAGTTCCTTTTTGGACGTCTTTGACTATTAGAATGTTTTTCTTTGTATCCCAAACTCAAAGTTTTGTACCTTATTTAATTCCTTCCCATATTAGTGGATTATACATTTATATTAGCAACCACTAGAATCCCTGGTTTTCCTTCTTTCAAAGCTCCTTCTATCTCCTAGTACAGAAAGACTTTCATTGCAGCCAATGTAAAGTATATAATTATTTTTCATATTATTGTTGCATCTTCACATGGCTTTTAATTCAGGTCTATCAAACTTAATACTTTAAAACCATAGCCAGAAACTCAAATGAGGAAATAGAAAAATAAGTTTGAAAAATGATTAACACACATTGATATATTTCACTTATTTTGATGTCTGTGTACCATATTTAGCTCCGGAATGGGGCTCCCGAATTTCTTGAAGTTGTAACCCATATACTTGCCTCATTTCATATTAATACCATCTATTCATGTCCCCCTATAATCTGTCAACCATAAGTATCTTAGTAACAGAGAAATAAATTTATTTTAATAATTCACTATACTTATGTTTGAAGATATGTGAGGATACACAGAACCAGAGCTGAGAATCATTTTTCCTAGAGCTCTAAGACCATGCCACATCTGCCCTTGAATAGAACATGGTACAATCCAATAAATGGGTACAGTCGTTAAGCATAATATGCAGTAGAAAAGGTAGAAAGTAATGAAGAAATGATCCAAGTCAAGGAGCTTGAGAAAGGACTAAGGAAAAAAAGGATTATTCATATGAGAGGCATGTTGTCCGGTTGCTGTTTATAGGTATACAAATACTGGGGTTGGACTGATATAGCTAAAACCTATCTGTTATTAATAAAAATGTTACATGTATACTGGGAATTACACAGCCAACTTCATTATATTACTATTCAGCAGTTTCCACAAAAACCTAAATTAATACTTATGTGAGGAATCTATTGAAATCATTCATTGACTAAAAAATCAACAGATAATGTAGGTCTTATTATGAATAGTTGAGTAATAATTTTGTTTTTCTTTTGACAATTATATAAAAGGATAATGTACAGAGCGGATGTCATTTCCCCATCACCATCTTTTACTGTTCTACATAGTGTTGCCTTTCTGGTTCTTTTTGTGGGAATTTACCATTGATAACAAACAGTCCTAATGAGATAATTCAGAAAATTCACGATTTTCTAACTGGAATATTACTCTTAGACTAGGTCCATTTATCAATATTTTGTTGGCTTTATTGTTTATAAAACACATGTTTATTTCCAAAAGTTTAGGAAATTAAAGAGTAAATGGGAAAATATATATTACAGTCTTTATTACACTTTAATGTAACCATTGTTAATAGTGGTATATAGCTTTCTGTGTTTTCTATATTTATATACATATTTTTAACAAAAGTAAAATTGAATTACATTAGCGACTCGGACATGACTGAGCGACTTCACTTTCCCTTTTCACTCTCATGCATCGGAGAAGGAAATGGCAACCCACTCCAGTGTTCTTGGCTGGAGAATCCCAGAGACGGGGAGCCTGGTGGGCTGCTGTCTATGGGGTCACACAGATTCGGACACGACTGAAGCGATGCAGCAGCAGCAGCAGCTACATTTAAACTTTTTCTACACAAATTTTATGTCCCATGCTAATGGACATTTGCATAACGTACAGTTTTTGTTTGGTTTAAACAGCACTGCAACATACATGTTGCACATTTATCTCTATGCTTTTATCCAGTCGTTTCCTTTTGTCAGTAGAAGTAGAATTTGGGAGCCAAAGATAAATATATGGATCACTTTTGTTTAAAAGACTGCTAATCGAATGTCAGTGAGCGTGGTAAGGCTAATTAAAAAGTAATAAAGTTATATAATTTTCTGCAATTAAATAACATTCATTCAGCTATAAAATTTAAGGCTTCCCAGGTGGTATAGTGGTAAACATTCCACCTGCCAATGCGGGAGATGTGAGAGACACAGGTTCGAGCCCTAGGTCGGGAAGATTGACTGGAGAAGGAAATGGCAACCCACTCCAGTGTTCTGGCCTGGAATATCCCATGGAGAGAGGAGCCTGGTGGGCTACAGTCCATGGGGTCACAAAGAGTTGGACATGACTGAGCGACTGAGCATGCATACAAAATTTAAATCTAACCAAATAATTACTTTGTCATCAAAAATCAATTTCACTTTCTCATGGAGAAACAATTCTGTTTTTTGGAATTGTGTACTCAAAAAGAGCATAGAGAAATTGTGAAAGAGTAGGATGAATCGAATTACACTAAATGTTACACTGGAAAACCCAGTCAAGCCCTAAGAATTTTCAACTAGTGACATGATTATGTCATAGAATAAAATGAAGAGAAATTGGTACATAGAAATCAATGTGTAATTTGTTGTCTAGAGTAGATAGGCTGAAAGAAGGTTACAGTAATATTGACTGCTTTAGTATCATTAGCAATTATCTAAATGAATAAAATAAATGATAAAATGTGGTTATCATTAATAAGTTGTTCATAAACTCTTTGTATAAACAGTATGTTTTCTCCCTCCAAACCTGGTATTCAAAAATCTGCTCGCTTATTTTTTTGGCAAGCAAAATGAATACTTGAATTTGAACTAACTTTGCTTTGATCTTGGCTCATAGAAATGGCTGTAGGGACACTTCTTAACCATCAGAAGAATCAGAATCAGTGTACCTTTGGGGATGTAATAATCTCCACTTATATATAATGGGAGACATTTGACCAATATCATTGCTGTAGCTGATCCACATTAAAGTGATTTTTTAAAAAATTGACAGCCTGTTATTCATGTTAGGCAAGTATCATAATGATCATTTTGATTCCTATCTGAGACCCTGAGGTTTTAAGCATTATAATGTCTTGCTTCCTTTTTGTCCTCTTTCTCTTAACCATCACTCGGTTTAGCTAGAGTAGAAGCTGTAGTTTAAATGAATGGTCCGTCATATAAACTAAAGTCTCCCATTATCCTTCAGTGGCTGTGGTCCAGAGTACCTCTTTCATCATAGTCTCTGGGATCTGTGCTAATTTGGATGAAAATGCTCCTTCTTTACAGCTTGAGCATTATCTCCCAGGCAAAAACATGGTGAATAGGCATAGGCAACCATTCCCTTTCATTTGGGTGCCTAGGAAGAAACTAGATCATGTTCAGACCATTGGCTAAATCTTGCTTGCAATCCAGGATAAATTTTGACCCACTGTATTTATATAACACATTTATATAATTTATGTAGCATAAATTTCTAATCCATTAGAGTTGGAATAAATGGTTGTCTCTTTTAAATGTGAAATATATTTTTTTAAACCTTGGAATAATAGATGTTTTTAATGTGTTTCTTTAAAGAATACTTCTAGGATTTCAAATAACTGCATAACCAGTATGTCTTAAAAGCAAATTAACAAATACTCAATAATGTAAAAGAATGATAAGTAATATAACATGGATAACAGTTGAGCCAGGTTTTTGGACATTTATCAAGTACTTCTGTTTAATTATACATAATTATACAATATGTTTGGGGTGATATTCACATATCACATAATGGCTTCATTAAATTTAGTTTATTATATTTTAAATTTATAGAGTCTTTTGGAACACATTTTCAATAGCTGCTGCATTGGAGTAGCATTACCTTGTCATTTCTTACTCTATATTGTGGTTTAAGGTTTATTTTATCAATCCTGTCTTCCATGCTCAGAATGTCGCCTTGGTGTGTCAGTACCAGCTACTGGTAGTATAATGTCAGTCTCACTTAGTGACACTAGTACCACATATCTCTAAAAGATGGTGATGAGCAAGCATGTGGTTTAATTTGTGAGTTTAGGACATTGCCAAATCTTTGTTTCAGGCATGCGGATTCTTAAATTGTAAGTTGTGAACAAAGCTTGGATCTACACCTTGTGCAGCATTAATAATGCCATAATTTCTTTTAATTCTAAATTATTCTATTGGTTGGATACCATCTTAGTCTCTGCTTTGACTTGTAAATGTCCATTGTTATCTCATAATGATATGGACTCTAATGCAATAACATGGTTAGTCAATTCAAAAATAAAATATATTTTTGAGTTTATATCTCCTGAAAACTGATAGGATGGTACACCAATTATGTGGTTTTCTTTTTTTTCTTACTAATCTTATTAAAGGGGGAGAACATTAAATCTTTGAATACTGTACCTCAATTTTATTGTAATGATTTTGCTGGTTACCAGGTGGGGTGGCAGTTGAAAAATTTGGTGAATGCACTACGAGAGGACCCGAGTGGTGTTATCTTAACTTTGAAAAAGCGACCTCAGAGCATGCTTACCTCAGCACCAGCTTTACTGAAAAATATGAGATGGAAGCCCCTTGCTCTGCAGGTAATGAAGCTTAATCATAAGTCATACACCATCATTTTAGCCATAGATTATCTCAGTAATGCTTCTTTATTGTGCCTCATCTCAGCAGCATATGGATTAATCTTGTATGCTTTTGAAAATTTGTTTGTGAAATGATCTCTTCACAGCTGATCCTAATAGGCTTAATTGTGATGAAATTTCAAACTCACTATAACTAAAATCAAATGATAAAGAACCCTGCCTTAATTTTTAAACATTTTAAAGCATAATTCCAAAGAAAAGCACAAGTTATTTGAAGCCAAAATGTGGATAGAAATGAAAGTGAGAGGTTTCATTTTGTGATATAATCTTCCATTTAAAAGTTATATCCATATATACTTCTTGAAGAAACTAGATAATAGTTTATAGAATTCTTTTAAATCAGCTCATGAGATAAGAATAGTTGTTTTTGAACAGTAGGTAGAGAACGTTTTAGATATAATTAAAATGTACCTCTTACATTCTTCCTGATGGATCATTTCTTTCATTTACACCATGTATAAAGGCAAAAACAGGGAAATTGGTACATTAGAAATTCTGCATTTTTCTTCAGCATGAAACATCACTCTAAAATGTTACTCTGGGTGTTGATAAATTAGGTTCATTAAGAACCAGAGGTATCTAGGAAGTGATAAAAATATTCTGATTGATAAAGACAAGGAAATAATACATTTTCTTCCTTTTCAGTCAGGCTATAATGTTTAAACACATCATAGAAGAAAATTTTACTCTTTACAAGACCTGCACTTTTAAAATAGAAGACCATTACCTTTCATAGAAGTTTAATTTTTAAAAATTAAAGTCGCCCATTGAAATAGAACATTTCCTGTTGTTCAGATTAAAAAGAAAAGCAATAAATGAAAATGCCATTGTTATCGCTACTATTAAGTTCTGTATTAGTACCTTACACCAGTCTTGATTTTTTTTCCCCTGAAATTCTCAATTCTTCATTACACATGAATGGCCTTATAGATTATAATGATTTCTCATTGTTTAAAACTTTCCTACTTCTTGGCCTCAAAGTTGCATTATACTTAAATAAGATAAAAATATAAAAAGAACATTAAGATCTTTAAATTTTTAATGTGAATCTATTTTTTCAAATAAAGATGTATAAAACTATATTTTAAAACTATATTAATATGTCCAAATGCACTTGACTTGCAGTGTATGTTTATTATCAAAGATTTTTGATGATCATTAAAGTTTAGAGATCAGTATTTGACTCATTAATTCATAGATTAGCAAATCAGACCTTCCCATCACATCATTTTATTTTCTCACTACATTGTAAGTTACTGTGTTGTTCCACTCTGTAGTTTTCTATTGACGTGTCTTCCCCAAAGATCCTTCTTCAGAGCCTGAAAGGTGGGAACCCTGAAGAAGAGACCCTTTCAGCCATTAAGTTTTCTTCTCTATATGTGTGGTTAAATTTAACAGCTTCTCTCTAGCCCCTTCTGCTTCACAGTGAACACCAAAAAGAAGCTAATTTCTTGTTGATCCATGAACTCTATTTGAGGGAATATCTCTAGAACATAAATTGATGATTTGGTCCCCTTTTAGATTCTTTTCCACAAGCACAAATGGGAGAATTAAGCTAATGACAATATCTAGTTAAGAATCACTTTTATAGAAAATTCTGAAGTAATCGAAAGACCTTTTTTTTTCTTTGCTACACATACATTTGGTGTGTGTGTTTAAACCTAGAGAACAAAGACTTTAATTTTTTAAATTGTTCTACATCATTCCTTAATTATAACAGATACTTAAGACACTGTTTCTAGGTTCATTCCTAAATGCCAAGAAATGTGCCTCATCAGATCACTAATTATATTTTTTCCTTATTGCCTATTCAGTTACTTTGAGTATACTTGTAAATTTACTTTTTCAGAATGCTGAATTCAGAAAAAAATAAAATCAGTATTTACATAAGTGCTTATATGTGTTGACATTTTTATAAATTTGTTACTTCACCTGCATTTAGTTCACCTAAAATGTATTGTCCAAGCTCGACTCTTTATAGATAAACAATACTATTAATGGGGTGGAGGAGGCAAGGAGGGACCCTGCTTTCAACTTTGAAAATTGACTTTAAAAAGCAGAAGAAAGAGTAGTAGTTTTAAGTAAATATTTACAGGTGGTGGTAAAACAAAGTCTTAGGAGTAAGGGCAATGGATTAGTCCTGTAACATCACATGCCACTACCAAATCTCCCACCGCCAAATCTCCCTAAAGTCTATTTTGAAGACCTGAAATTATACCATTACAGAGTTTCATTTTGGTATTAAGGCTTTGGCTTGTGCTAAAATGTAAAAAGATACCAGAAGCATAATGGAAACTATCTGGCCAGGATTTTAAGAGAATGAATACAACCAAAGATGGATAAAGCTTGAAGGTTCCAGGATCTGGAGGTTGTAAGTAGACTGCTTCCAGAAGGGGAAAAATCAAAGAAATAGTGGGATGAGAAAGTCTTAAAGGCAGTTCTGGATTCTTTGTAACTTTGCCTGAGACTATATATTTTTCCTAGTGGCCAAGAAAGGACCTCATATGTGAAACTTAAGTGCTTAATGTAGCAACAGTCCTCTGTGCAGACATAAGTACCATTCTTATTGTAGTCCTGCTTCTGGTATGTTGGAGCCAAAATGCCCATTAACTCACCTGAATACAAATTTTCATGTTCAACCTGAAGAATTGGACATTAGGTTATTTCTTCATAGGGTATACCAATAGTCTACTAAGAATTATTTCAAATAGAGTTTACAAAAAGAAACAATCTGTGGCATATATTTAACCTCAATATGTACATTTCATCTTTTTCTTTTATGATACCAGGCTTAGCGTTTTCAGATAAAGTATAGCAAAATTTGTGTAGTTTGGAGGTAGACGCTAATACATGCCTCTAATGAAGAGAACAACTTCATTCTAACAAAGGAATAATTATTTTTTAAACTAATAAGGAAATAATTTGTACCTGCACAACTAAAATATAACCTTATCTACCTTAAGGTTGATTTTTTAGGAATACACGTTTTAATAAAAGTCATTTTAGTTCTAAAACGAATAGTAGCTTCTATTATTAATTAACTGCAAAAAAAAAATAATTAACTACAATGACAAATTTTAATCTGGATTTTCTTTTGAAAATCATTCGTGGAATTATAGCCAAATAAGCAAAAGCATACAATTCAACGTCATGCTCACAGAGCAATTTCATTAGTACATTTCATGAAATTTGGCAACTCGTTAAATTCCTGATTTCTCAAATGTTTTGCAATATAACTGAAAGACTTAAAGATATTTTAGTCAAATACTACAAGCAGATTTAATCTGGAATTGTATTTGTTGTCATCTGCGCCCATTTATATATAAGTAGAGATGTTCTACCTGAGGTAGAATCTTTTGTTCTGAGAAAGCAAACTAGCAATTCCTTGCTTTCTGAGAGCTGTTTTTAAAACATGTCCTTAGTAGCACCCTCTACTAATGTCCTGGATTTTGGTAAGCATGGTGGTTGCTTATGGTCAAGTCCTTGAAATTCAATGAAAAAATCCTGGGGAATTATGGATAAACCTCAGTGTATATTTTTTGATGTTTGTCGTCTTAAATTAGCGTGCATAGGTCACCAGCTTGCACGAGTGGTGTTGTTTTCTTCTTACAAGAGATGTATGGGAGAATTAGCTGGACACTGGTGAGAATATTGATTGAAATCATCACTGGGAATCAACAATTTTAAAAAACATTTAGGAACCCAACTTTTTTTTTTTTCCTTGGTGAAAATGCATCTCAAAAATAATCACTAAAATCAATGCTGGAATTCGATTTACTGATACAGGTTTCATTAGACATTTTTAATGTAAAATGATATCAAGCTGTATCATTAGAATTGCTCCTAGACTGTTCTAATCCATAAGTCTTTTATATCGAAGTGATAATTTTTTTTGTGGTTTTTGTGCTTTTCACTTTAAATGTTATTGCTTAGCATTACCTTGATGCCATTTTTACAGGATATTTAAATTAAATACATTTGAGCAGAGAAAGAAATGGAAAAAGAAATGGAAAGCAAATAGTCGTAGTAGTCAGTTTTGTCTATCAACTGGTGTAACGACTGAAGAACACTGATAATGTTACATTTCAGATACATAGAAATATGAATGGTTGAAGTCACTGTAAAAATAAAAACATAAGCAATAATAAAATTTATTTTAATATCAAAGTTATAGGATGGGGTGGCCAAAAAAACATTAGAAGCAAAGTTTATATGTTTCTGAGAATTTTGCTTTAAAAACATGTTTTGGAGGAAGGAAGGAAGGTAACTAATATTAATATGACACTAGAGAAGAAAATAAGTTTTAACTAAAAATGTAGTTGTGCTGACTGGGAGGCAGAAACAATTACATGTTTCACATGCTCAAGTTAGTAAATAGCTGCAAGCAATTGTCAAATCAGATTTTTGTTCACCAATGTTTAAGCAAATTAATTAAAGGATCTAAATCACATTTGTGGTTTTCAACCAAATGCTTTCAAAATGTTAACACAGACTACAAATAATCACCTAATATAAAAAATTATTTAGTTTTTCTATTCTTTAGCTTCCTATTCTTTAGCTTCCTATTCTTTCTTTAGTTAATATTCTAAAAATAATGTGTAGTGTAAGGTGAAAAAATTAGAAGCTCAGTTTTAATGTTGCAGTATTAACTATGCCCGTAAGAGTGGACAGCATAAATATCCCAGTGGTAGTTTCAGTACAGTGTGCAAATTTTGATGATTAATTGGAAAAAGCCATTTTTTGATGTGACTCTAAAGTGTATATTATTTGTGTATTATATAATCATGTACATAATTTTATGCCCATAGATTTGTTTTTAACTTATACAGATACAGCTTCCTGATCAAATCTGTGGTTGAAAAAAAATGTTTTTTTCTTTGTAGTCTGATAAGAAAGGGAAGATTACATGCTTTAAGAAGACTTAAGTCTTTTGTATTTATAAATTTGTGTTTTAGAAAAAGCTGAGAAAAAAACTGAGAGTGGGAGAATTTAGAATACATGTGTTTCTCTTACTTAGACTCTTTTCAAGTCATTGAATACTTAAGAAAATCTTACCCAGGAAAAATTATGCCCAATAATTTTCCAAATTAGATCTAATATTCTTTATATGATCAAGAAATTTACAAGATTGTATGCAACTTCTTGCCTCCCAAAATCCAGAATACATTTTATCTGGAGCATTTCTTTAGATGTCTCAGAGTTGCTAACATAAAACAATATTATGGTACTTGTATTGGAATTATAATAAAAATGTGTTTGAACTGAATAAGGACTTGTGTGAATGTTCTGTGCTAAAATAATGGGGTATTGTGTTACAGTTGAGTCTGTACTTATTCCCAAGAGTGAATAAAATTAATGGCCAGGTTTTCTACTTGATGTAATCATTCATATTTCAATGAGTATTTTCCCTCTGGAAGACAAAGCAAACTCTTTGTGATATTTGCATTAGTGAATCTACAGATAACTGCATAATGTGTAATGCACCATTTTCATCTTTTAACATTGGGGCAGTCTTTATGTCATTGATTCCATTCAAGACTTTATATAGCTCTATGAAAGCTGGGTCACTTACCAGATAGAGGGACAACCAAATTAAGATATGCTTGCCAGGAGTTGTTAATATGTAAAATGTTTCCAATAAAACCTTTAACATTAACTGTAGTTTTTTAAGTATAGCTGCTCTTCTTTCATAGTCTTTAAGGCTGTATGGTTTTCAGAGGTACATTAATGCCTTCCAGATGTGCTCAGTTACCTTAGAGATGTTAGAATCCGGGACACGAGGAAAGGGCTTGAGCCATCAGAGGACTTAAAGTAAGATTTCAGTGATCCCTTACAAAAGCTGAAAATTTTAGTTTATACTAATCACAGCCTCCCAATGATGTTTAAACTGGAGGAGTAGGATCTTTTTACTAAATTCATCACTGATTCAGAGGAAGATTTGTGCCGTGCCATATTTTGGGATACAGTTTAAAGGTATTTATAGAGTTCAAACTGACAATATGAGAAATGTATGTGTACATAATATACTTCTGAGTCCTGTTCATAGTAGTAACTTATCATTAATTGACTAAGGTTATAACTGTATACTTGAAGAGATGCATATATGATCATTTTATTTACGATTTGGATATTTCAACATATGCATGCCTGTGCCCCAAAAAATCTGTCATAGATTTCTTTTAGAAGAGTAACAGTATGTATGCAAAATATGTCCTTCCTGTTGGAGCCTCATTGAATCTGGAAGGAAAACTTTGTCATTAGAACTATTGAGATATGAAAAATAAATTTTGTGGAAAGGTCCTTTCAGAAAATAAACCCACTTGGATAGAATCCAAGATGGATCCATGTCATGCTTGATTGCATACCGAAGTGGATCAAGTTATACTGAAGCTTCATGCTTATTTGAGTTACAAGATGCGGTCTTAAAATACCCTTGTATTTTATCCATAAGTGATAATAGTTCTTAATTCTCTTCCTATGCAGATTTTCCCATTATAAGAGAAAGAGTCAAAATAGCAAAGTGGTACAATTAAAAAAAAATTATCCTTTATTTCTACTCTTTCCTTAAATTGGAAATTCTTAATAGCACAATGGTAAAGTACTTTCCTTATACTATTTTATGAAGAAATTTTTAAAGTAAATGTTACCAAGGTAGGAAAAACTATGCTTCTGCATTATTATACTCACATATTTAGGTTTTTGTCTGAACTCAGGCATATGTCTATTAAATTTTGAATTAAATACAGAGAGAACTTTTTGATTTGAGGAAAGCTGTGTTTTCCACTTTTTGTGTGTATTAGATAGTTATTGGTGGTAAGTGTAATTTTAATGGCATTTGTTACACCTAGGAATTTCTCACTGATAATTTCAACTAATAGCATCATTTATTCTGTGCTTTATTTAGTCACATTTTGCCTATCTTTCTAGTGTTCTTTAATGCCATTTTCATTCTTTTGTCATTTATATTTTGTAACGTTTCAATTCTTGTCCTAACTTAGAGCTTTTTAAAGGTGTTATAAATTATCACAAATTTCCTTTGGGGTTAAGTAGCTATTTCCATTTTCCCATGAAGATTCTATTTTGCCATACTTTATTTTTCCATTGCTTAATGTCTTCTTTAAAATATTCTCAAGAATAATTTTTACTTTTTAGTTTGAATTAGCTTGATAAAAATATACTGAATAAATTTATTATTTGTCATGTGTCTTATACTTAGTACAAGGCATACTGATTTAACCAGCCAGACATCTGCATGATAAACCAATTTAAATGTTTTCTATGATTTACCAGTTAATAAAATAACTAGTAAGTAGAGTTAACAGAATCGACTAATTTCTTATTTCTCTGAAAGAATAAGTTGTTTTTTTCAACCACTTGAATTAATTGAACCAGCTGAGACAATCAAACCTGTTATTTAAGTATATCTGTCTTTTTCTTCTACATTTTTGCTGCTAATTTAACTGTGCTGAGAACATTAATAGCAAATCTGTGCTGAAAATAGAAACCTATAGAAAATATCAATTTTAAGGAAGTTGACACGACTAATATTTAAAGTTCCTGGAAGGAGAAGGATCAAGTACCCTAAATAGGCAATCCTTGTAACAGTCCAGGCAGAAGAAAATACTTTTATTGGTCCTTACCTCACACTTCACTTGTAATCACTGTCTATTACTACTCCTTTTTTCCTTCCTTCCTACCTCTTTGGGGAGGACAGGGATAGATACCAAGAGAAATTATCTTTAGTTTTACAGATGGTAAAATAAAAGGAGAAAAGTCTTCAGAATTAAAGTAGTAATCCTAGAAAAGAAGAAAGAGAATAAAAAATGTTTAGATTATTTTTTTAATGTTATGTTTTTAGAACTTGTTTTTAAGTTCACTCATAGTGTTAAAGATAATTTAAAATAAGAGCATATTAGAGCATTTAAAAAGCATACTGAATATACGTTTTTCTCTCACAGTGCATCAGTTATAGAAAAGGTTGGCAAGTAATGTACTGTGTAATGAATGTTTTCTTTGCATTTCTATAATTATGAAATTTTGTTTAGGTTTGTTGTTTAGTGTCATTTGTATTTAATAATAAGATATCCTGACAGGAAGAATTTGTAAACAGTCACATTACAGATCACACTTAACCTAAAGATCCTATCATTCAAAGATATATTGGAGAGACTTGTAATACATTCTTAGAAATGATATAATTCTTTATTTCCTCAGGCTTCATGGTGTTCATCTGTACAGGCAACTCCTGATTACCTATATAAATTTCAGAATTTCCCATTGCCAAAATTTTTGTTTCTAAAAGACACACATAATTTAACTTAGTGCTATTCCAAAGTCAGCATATTTAAACATAAACAGCATAGTCTTTACCATATGCTTTCAAAATATATCAAAATTCTTCGACATGTAAACTTCCAGACTTTTTAAATATCATATAAGATACAATATTCTAGAATCCCAAAATAAATTATCAATTATTTTTCCCTTCTCTCTCTCTTTCTTTAATTTCTATTTCACATAGATTAAAACTTAACCGTCATTTTGGCAGGATGTGTGATTTCAAGCTATTAAGGTGAGCTGTGTAAAAAGGAAGGTCAAAAACCATGAACTAAGCCATAAACTATGTAGCCTACCCCAGGGACCTACATTGTACATTGTATTTATGCTTGGATTTTTGAACAAATTTTATCTGTAAAAAAATATTGTCATAATATAAAATAGTTGTACTATGCCATTTTTTAAGTGTCCAGCAATACATGTTAAAGTAATAGAACTATGGGTCTATATACAGCTATCCTAAAAGTGTTTTCATACTGGCTAAAAGGGCAACATCTTGTCATGTGAAGATGCAGTTCATTTTGTGATCATCATTTTTGTTTGCGATTACATTGAAGTTCTTATTTCTCAATGTTATTGTATATGTAGCTAATAAGTCAGATATCTGTAAGATAAACATGAACATGTGTGAATTTTAGTTTCACTTTAGAGTAATTTCTCAAACGACAGTATCATTTCCAAATGCTATGATGCTTAGAATTGGGAGTGTTCATAAGTTAATGCATCCTGATGTATTGCTTAATTCAGTTAATAGAATATCTTAATTTTTAAAAAACTTACTTAATAGGTAAATACAGGCATGAAAATAAGATCTATAGGTATACAATTAAAAGTTATTTTAAGCAATGGTAAATGTGTGTGCCTATGACAAGTGAAATGATTGTGTCACACTAATCACCATACTTTTGAAGATGTACCATAAAATGACTTTGAGAAGACAGTATTGTTTATATTTATGGAAGAAGTACATTTTCCTAGGAAATATTCTCATATTATCCTTTCATACTCTATTTTTGTAACGTTTTCTGAGAATCTGTGACTTTCTACTGACTTAGGAGTATAATGCATCTCTTTTGGGAAAAGATCTGAAATAATCTTTCTTGTATAATCAGTCAGGATATAAGTGAGCTCATTCTTTTGGAAGTTAGTCTTTATTATCTTTCTTTCAAAAGTGGGATTCTAACAAAGCAAATTCAAATAAGTTTCTAACTGTGAGATAGATCTCTCCATTATGAAACACTGCGTGATATTATTACCTTACAAATAGCTTTAACTGATTATGCCACACAATATGGTGAGTTAGGAACTAAATGGAAATCTGTTTGTTTTTGAAGATTCAAAGGAATATCCATGTGCTAAATAACATACTTCTTGATTTCAGCCAAGTTCAAAAACTTTGTAGAAATAGATCACTTAAAATTGATAACTATGTGTCGTTGTTGTTGTTGTTGTTGTTTGTGTGTTGTTTGTGTGCGTATGTATTTTCTTTTTCATTTTAACCAGCCTCTTATACCTAGAAGTCCCACAAGCAGCGTTGCCACGCCTTCCAGCACCATCAGTACACCCACCAAAAGAGACAGTTCTGCCCTTCAGGATCTCTACATCCCCCCTCCTCCTGCAGAACCATATATTCCCAGGTATCAAACTAACCATCATTTTGTTCTGTGTAGCTTCCAGCTAAAGACTGACCTCAGTGCATGAAAACTGTGAAGTAAATTCTCATGGAATACCTTGAATATTTTCTCAGTTAAGAATTCTGAGCACATTCTGGAAAAAAACATTACATTATAGAGACTGTGGGCTTCCCAGGTGGCTCAGTGGTAAAGAATCCGCCTGCCAATGCAGGAGATGCAGGTTCAATCCCTCAGTTGAGATTATCCCCCAGAGGAGAAAGTGGCAACCCACTCCAGTATTCTTGCCTTGGAAATCCCATGGACAGAGGAGCTTGGCAGTCCACAGGGTCACAAAAGAGCTGGACATGACTTAGCAACTAAACAACAACTTAGAGACTTGTATTCTAGTTAATAACAATAACCATGATTTGTATTGAACACTCTACATTAAATGTCTTATAAACATTATCTCATATAATAGGAAATAATAGGAAACTAATATAAAAGTAACAATTTAGGATTTTTTTAGTAAGTGAAAAAAAATCATTGAGGCTCTTTGACAAAGAAAAGAAATCTCAGGTTACTTTGGAGCATTCCATACTTTTTCTCTAAATGAGAAAGTTACACGTAACTTTTATGCCTTCTTAAATGTATGTAATTAGGAAGAATTTTTTTTTTCTTGGATGATAATGAGAGAGAGTGTATTTTCCCCCAATACCTCTGTATCTACAGTTTCCACTTGGTTAGTTCATTAATGTTTTCTTTCAGAAAGTAGAAAGAGTTTGCAAAGAGAATGAGTTGCTTTTAAAGTCTATTTTCAGGTTTCTGGAGGCTGTATCTCTATTTCATGTTCCACATTCCTATTTGAAATTCCTGGCAGGTGAAAGAATATAATTCTATGCCATCATGCATTCTGTCCAAAAGCATTCTGGTTTCCAGCCTGTGGAATACAAAAATTATGGGAAAAGGCCAGCACTAAATGGAGATAATTAATACCAATCACAAAGTATTTGATTCAGTTTTTAAATTAGTTGTGCAGTCATTCAAAAACAATAATTTAATGTCTCATGTTTTCAAGCTATACTTAATATTAAAATTCTTTAGTAAATCAAAGCACGGAAATTCCTCTTTTTAATTACTTTTCATTATTCTTTACTTTAATACATCTAATGCTTCATTCTATTGGCTATGATGCAACTGACATTTAACAATCTAAATGCTACATGACAGCATGGCATGTCTGCAAATCCTGTGTTGTCATCTAGTAATAAAACTACAGCCAATTTTAAAAACATTTAAGGTCTTTTTTTAAAATTAAATGTTGTAAGAACTGGTTTGTGAGAATATATAATTTGCTAAGCTGGCATTTCAAAAATCTTACTAATATATAATTTATACTCTTATGTTAGATTTACAATCAGTTGTACAAATTCATTTGATATCCTAGTCAAATGTAAGTTGAATTTTAATTAAGGTAGTGTTGGACTTTTTAAATATTCTTGTAAAAGGAACAATAAAAGCATGTGTATTTCAAATAGGAAATGCCTCTTTTGGTTTGTTTTCATTGGAAAGGTTTTATTCAGGACAAATGATTATTTAAAATACCTTATTTGTCAGAGTGCCACATGTCCAGATAAACATCAGAAAACTATTTTTTAGCAAATCTCTGCAGTTTTTTTATGTTCTTTCCTTGTCTCTTGGATAGGGAGGAACTTATAATAAAGACAGTATTTCCTAGACAACATATTTAAAATGTACTTCAGAAGACAAGAGTGTTAAAGAATATGGTTCTGTCCTCCAAGTGTGGTGCAGATATGAAGGCAATAGATTGAAGTCAATAAAAAGCTTTAAACGTGCTATTTACAAAAACAGGAGAATGCAAGAGACTGAAGTATCAACACCATAGTACTTGTTTTGGTAGTATTGCTTGAATGCTCCATACTTTTCAGGAAAATTCATAATTAGAGTCTTATCTCTCACTTTAATTGATTCTTAGTCTAGCGTGTAATTTAACAGAATGTTCTAACTGTATTCTGAGTCAAATTATTAGTTACCTAGTCACACAGTCATTTGATATATCAGTTAGAAAATACATACATCAGAGTCCCTTTGTACCACAGCCTCATATAAATTATCAGCATTTTCTAATTTCACTTGAAGTTATAGTCATAAAACTTTTTGCATTTGTCATTCTTTTATAGTTACAGCCATGGCATTTTCCCCCTTATTTTCATGATGAAAGATTCATCTAATTAAACTCATCTAAGCATTTCTTTTTTTCCTACATTTAAAACATTTGTCTTTATAGGATAGGCATTTCGGTGATAATTTGAATTGTGAATAATAAAAGCTTTCTCATCTTAAAACCAAAAAACCTTAAAAATGCTAGGAATAGACTTTTCTTCATGTGATTATCATTCTTTAGACACATTTATTCCAGTAAAAGAATGTGATCGCAAAAATGACTTTTTTACTGAGAGAGAAAACACTCATATATATGATGTGAGTGAAGTTTAGTCCATTTTTTATTATATGACTATATACAATTTCATTATCAAAGTAGATAGTGAACTTTCATACTTAACCAAAATTCTTTATTTTATCTTGAAAACTAAGGATTTATAAATCTTGCACAACTATGAAGTTTAAGTACTAATTTATCTCATTAATTTTACTATGGGCCATTAAATATAAAGATAGTACAATGAAGCAGTGCTCTAGCTTTTCATCGATTCCCTTAAACACTTGTTAGAGCAAAAGCGTAGGTTTTTTATATTTTGGCCACCTGATGCGAAGAGCTGACTCATTTGAAAAGACCCTGATGTTGGGAAAGATTGAAGGCAGGAGGAGAAGGGGACGACAGAGGATGAGATGGTTAGATGGCATCACCGACTCAATGGACATGAGTTTGGGTAAACTCTGGAAGTTGGTGATGGACAGGGAGGCCTGGCGTGCTGCGGTTCATGAGTCACAAAGAGTCGGACACAACTGAGTGACTGAACTGAACTGGTAGCTGTATAGGGCTTCCCTAGTGGCTCAGATGGTAAAGAGTCCATCTGCCAATGCAGGAGACATGCGTTCAATCCCGGGATAGGGAAGGTCCCCTGGAGAAGGGAAAGGCTACCCACTCCAGTATTCTGGCCCAGAGAATTCCATGGACTGCATAGTCCCTGGAGTCATGAAGAGTTGGACACGACTGAACGAAAAGACAGAATGCAGAATATGAGTGCATATACACATAGGCACACACACTTGTATATGCAAGTCATGTATCAATTAATTATACTGTAAAGTTTGGTTTTGGTTTATACTTTTCTTAATTTAGCTTTATTAAATGCATTCCATATAGACATGTCTAATAAATCTTCTTTGTTGGCATAAGGCCCCTCTTTCATATCATGATAGAAAAAGGAATACCAGCCCTTCCCATTTTCTACCACAGGGTGTATCCCTATAAAGAGTGTGGTGAGAATTGAATCACCCTCTGATCTCAGCTGCATTAATATTCATGTCACAGGACTGATAGAAACATCTGCCCACTTATAAAGAGGCATAACCTTCTCCAGTGCCCCAGGTTCATTAGGGGTGTTGCCAAGCTAATTGCAGTGTCAGTTTCTTTTTGCTAGAGGTCTGATTTAACAAAAAGTGCCAGGCAATTTGTTCAGGAAAAGTTTTTAGCTAGCCGAAAATATATGTGCCTGGGTTTTATATTTCCTTCTTCTTGTTTAAGAACTAATTTTCATAGTTACAATTTGGTAAGTAGCAACACTTTTATTTAAAAAAATTAAGGAGTGCCAGCTTTCTGATTCCTTCTTGAATATTATTTACTACTTTCTACATAGTTCAAATAATAAGAATATAGTTCTCTTCATTTGGACAAACCCAATGTATACCTGAGATATAGTATACTGTAGTATAAAAGTATAGTATTTTTGCTGAACTGAAACTCATATTTTAGAATTGGCATTTATAAGCTCATCACCATCTCATAAGACTTAGTAGATCAATTAAAATTTGGTATTTTTCTCTGTTTTGTTTTAATTCAGTTTATTCTGTAGAGTTAAGATTTCACCCTTGGCATTTAACATAAAGTTAAATTTCATTTGGTTTGATAGGATTCATGGTTCTGTTTAGGGTAGAACTGGAAATAGAACTTGGAAGAAATAAAATTAATGATCCATGAAGAAAGAAATACTGCATTTGCATTTATAGTCATGTTCTAGAATGTGAGCTTCTCTAATAAAAATTTCATAGCTGGTTAGTGAAATTATCATAAGATAAACAAAGTTCATTTTAACTAATCCTAAATGGAATATTTCTACTGAAACACCACTCATTATGGGTCCAATCACCTGGGCTGTGTGATTAATACTTTGTGTGAGTAAGAGTTTTAGGGATCTCATAAATTATTAGAGATTTTTCTCTTCGGAATCCTATAGAAGAAAAAATCAACTTGTCATCATCTTAAATCCCATTCTTAAATTCTGTATATGATCAAGTTTCTCAACCCTCTCTCCACAAGAAATGTTTCTAGTATGTAATGAAATTTTGATATATCCATTTAGAATGAGTTCCAGGAACATATCTTTTTTACTATTAAACTAGATATATACCGTTTAAATACAGAGTGTAATTCTTTTCACTAAGGTTATTTTATTAATAACAAACTGTTTGAAATTCTTAAAATACCACTTTATATAGTGCTAACTTGGTTCTTAAGGTCACAGTACCCTCACAGAGGTGGTAGTTCTTAAATACATCTATGTTTTTAAGCAGTGCAAATATTACCATGAATCAGTTAGATGAACTGGCAGAAGCAGCCTATATTGTTAGCATTGTTAATATTATACCTATTTTCTTAAGCAGTAAAAGCAATTTATGTGCTGAGATGATTTCTTTTATATGCCATAGTATGGTGAACATGAACTAGAGCAGGAGTTAGATTATCCATAGTCCATGTCTAGCTGTGTCATTTATTACCTGTGTAACCTTTAGGCTAGTCATTCAACCTCTCTGAGTCTTGGCATTTTTTTTCCCTGCAAAATAGGAATGATTAAAAATTGCCCTATAAACATCAAAGAAAGCTTGGAAAGATCAGAAGATATACAGGAAGGATATTATTACTACTTTAAGCCCTCTGCCATTTTACCTCCCTAACACTTCCCGACATCCTTCTCCTTTACCCTTTCTTTAGGGATGAAAAAGGAAACCTCCCTTGTGAAGACCTCAGAGGACACATGGTGGGCAAGCCAGTGCATAAGGGATCTGAATCACCAAACTCATTTCTGGATCAAGAATATCGAAAGAGGTTTAATATTGTCGAGGAAGACACTGTCTTGTATTGTTATGAATATGAAAAGGGAAGATCAAGTAGTCAAGGAAGACGAGAAAGCACCCCAACTTATGGTAAGAAGTCTTCTCTTACGTTGATGAAGGAGTTTATGTCTGGTATGGGAATCTCAATTTTTTTTTCCTAGGCTTTTTGGTTGTGAAAATTACCTGAGAGCTTTTGAATCTTTATAATTGATCTGTTTCTGTTGTGTGCTTCCAAGTGGAATCTCAACAATATAAGGCATGACATTAAAATTTACTCTAAATTTTCCAAAGGTAAGCAAGAATAATTGCCTTCCAAAGGCAGTGTTTTAACTTAACGATAGATAGAAACCTTTTTGAATCACATGTAATTTTTGTGTATCAGAGGTTGCCAAACTGAAGTAGTTCAAGAGGTTTTTTTTTCTTTAATCAATACTTAACTGTTAACATAACTTACTTAAAATCAAATTTTTGTATTTCTCAGATATTAAAAAAATCTTAGATGGACTTTTCTGGGTAAAATTTCATCTCAATTTTTGCTTTGTTTTTTTATAAGAAATGGTAAATTTTGAGTGGATTTTAAATAGAAAGGACATAATATATTTAAAGCAAAGATGGGCCTAGAGTTACCATGTCCCAGGATATTTTTTTTATCTGACTCCTATTCTTCCATGCATGACCAAGAAAGTAACCTAGAATTGATATAGTTTAGCTGAACCATTTGCAGATAAATTTGCCTAAAGTTAGAGTAGTAAAGTCTATGGTCCTCTTACAAGAATGAATAGATTTAATTGGAATTCTGTACTCCTTGCTTTCCAGTTTTAGGAGAAGGGCAGGATCCTTGCCGATAAGTGCAGATTTCATCAGTGCAAGCTGAAGAGAAAGAAAGTTGTTTTTAACTTTCTCTTTCCACTTACCTGCCTTACTTGTTCACCATGGCCATATGCCTCCCTCCTGTGGTCCCAAAAGATTGGTCATCACATACTTTATAACTGACACCCTATTTCATTACAGCTTTTTGGTAATAATGAGTAATAATTAAGTATGGAAAATTTTGCCCAAAACGATCCTAAGTAATAGAACCCTACCTATCATGCTTTATATTATTCTCTGTACATGTGCTGTTTTTTCATGTGCTCCTCATTTATACTACCCTGGTGGCACTTATTTTGAACTGTCATAAATTGAAGGTATTTGCACCTTTGCTTTTCTCTACTATTACATTGTAAACTTCTGCAGTACACCTCTGCCTGCCATCTTCGTTATCCCCGCCCCTGCCTCATCACGAGATTTTTATTTTTCTGCATTCATTCCACAAGTACTTAATGACTACATATTATTAGATAGGCATTCAGTTCAGTTGCTCTGTCGTGTCCGAATCTTTGTGTCTCCATGGACTACAGCACGTCAGGCTTCCCTGTCCCTCACCAACTCCTGGAGCTTGCTCAAACAAATGTGCATCAACTCTTCTTTTTTTTATGTCCCAGAATTTTCTGGCTGTTTTCTACTTGTATTAAAGTAGATAAGAATATTTAAGGGGAAAGTATAGTCACTAGATAAAGTTGATTATTGATAGCTTTATGAAACATAGTTTACCAAGGCCTTACTTAAATAGCTGTGAACTGTTTGTTCCTTCAGACTATGGTTTAAAGCACCTAGTACTATCATGTTCCACAAATCATACCTCTTCCAATAAAATAGAATACCATTTAAATTTTAGAAAATGTAGATATTCTATAGATACCTAAAGTGTTTTTATAAACAACTTAGGAGAAAATAAATGTATATATACTTAAAAGAGGAATAAGGAAGTAAAAACAAAAGTTCTTTTACTTTTGGATTTGAAAGTGTTTTTTTTTTTGTTGTTTTTTTTTTGTTTTTTTTTTAATTTTGAACCTGAAATATAGCCTGAACTTTCACTTAGAGATACTTTAGAGATACTACAGTAGAGATTCCCTGGCACGACTGGAAAATTGTTCCATGTAACTAGCAGTTTAATGTATATTTACCTTTTTAAAATCAGATCTTAAGTAATAAAACCTACTTGTCACATACATGAATTTCTGGCCATAACATTCCCAAAGAGTAGTCTATCTGTTAATGCATTCAGCTGATATTTGTTGTGTGTATAAAGTCAGCCAGGCACTGGGGATGCAAAGATGAATAAAACATAAATCTTCCCTGGAAGGCAGTCATAACCCAAAGGGAAAGAACAAAGAGATGCAGTGCAGCAGCAACTTTAGGTAAGGAGGAAAGTGAACGAAGTGCTGCAGTAGCGTGGGAGTTGAAGTCCCAGTGTCTTCCTGGGAAGTCACATAAATATAAGTGACATTTATGCTGAGTTTTAAATGATGAATAGTCATCATTCAGGGTTTCTCAATCCTAGCTATCCCTACCAAATACTTGACACCCTCTCAAACCTAGTACTGAGATCTGAGAGTTTATATAAATCTCCCAGCCCATCCCCTAAAGGCCCCAAGTATTAGTAACTTCAACCCTTAATTGATGACAACTTCATTTAACCTATAAAATGGTCCCATTATATGGATCCCCAAGTGTGACAATATTCTCTTGGGTTTAAAAATAATGATAATGAAATGCTTGATCCTGCTGAAGTATATAACAAAAAAAAAAACCCTGATTACCAAAAAAAAAGTTCACAATTTATATTTTCTGAAAATGAGAGTAATTTAACTTGTTACCACTTGTGAAATACCTTAAAAGCATTGTATAAGTCCTTTAGCCTTACAGTTCAACTTAGTTCTTCATTGCAAATATCCTTATCTTCCAGTGTGTGGACTTAGCCACCATTGCTACCTATTAACTTCCCAGTTACCTATTTACTCAAAGAGGTTCAGAGTTAAGATTTTAAGAATCTAGATAGTGTTTTGAGAAGCAAAGAAGAAACATAATACAGTTTTTACTGTGTGCTTTTGTCTTCATTCATATTTTAAAATTAAATATATAAGACAAAAATTAAAATTTACAGACACTCTGTTATTAGACTCAGTGACAAAGAAACAGATATAAAGAAAAATACTTGAAAATATCCTAATCATGAACTTTATTTCAAGACTGGAGGTTTATTAAATGCTTTATCATATTTGTTAACCAACTTCTCAGTTTATATCATGGACACACTATTTGTGGGTAAGAGTGAATTAAAAGATCAGTTATTTGCCCTAAGACATAAGATAAATACAGTATGGATAGACAGTGGATGGCCTATCTAGAAAATAAGTAAATACTTGTTGAGCTTTTATGTATGCCTTTAAAAAGCATTGGGCTTACCTCATAGGTCAGTTGGTAAAGAATCCACCTGCAAGGCAGGAGACCCTGGTTCAATTCCTGGGTTGGGAAGATCCGCTGGAGAAAGGATAGGCTACCTACTCCAGTATTCTTGGGCTTTCCATGTGGCTCAGCTGGTAAAGAATTCACCTCCAATGAGGGAGACCTGGGTTCAATCCCTGGGTTGGGAAGATCCCCTGGAGAAGGGAAAGGCTACCCACTCCCATATTCTGGCCTGGAGAATTCCATGGACTGTATAGTCCATGGGGTCACAAAGAGTTGGACATGATTGAACTACTTTTACTTTCATTCTAAAAACCATTTAATCCTCACAACCCCAAGAGGTAGCTAACTAATAGAATCTTTACTTTATAAATGGGTTAAATATCTTACCCAGCTAGTAAGTGGTAGAACCTTGATATTTGTTGACTCTATCAGTGTTACTAGCTAACTAAATAATATGAAAATATTTTGCTAAAATGTAGAAAAGTAGTTCAAAAAGGCAAAATGGTTGCCTGAGGAGGCCTTACAAATAGCTGAGAAAAGAAGAGAAGCTAAATGCAAAGGAAAAAAGGAAAGATATACCCATTTGAATGCAGAGTTCCAAAGAATAGCAAGGAGAGATAAGAAAACCTTCCTCAGTGATAATGCAAAGAAATACAGGAAAACAATAGAATGGGAAAGACTAAAGATCTCAAGAAAATCTGATACCAAGGGAACATTTCATGCAAAGATGGGCACAATAAAGGACAGAAATGGTAGGGACCTAACAGAAGCAGAAGATATTAAGAAGAAGTGGCAAGAATACACAGAACTATATAAAAAAGATAACCATGATGGTTTGATCACTCACCTAGAGCCAGACATCCTGGAATGTGAAGTCAAGTGGACCTTAGGAAGCATCACTACGAACAAAGCTAGTAGAGGTGATGGAATTCCAGTTGAGCTATTTCAAATCCTAAAAGATGATGCTGTGAAAGTGCTGCACTCAATATGCCAGCAAATTTGGAAAACTCAGAGGTGGCCACAGGACTTGAAAAGGTCAGTGTTCATTCCAATCCCAAAGAAAGGCAATGCCAAAGAATGCTCAAACTATTGCACAATTGCACTTATCTCACACGCTAGCAAACTAATGCTCAAAATCCTCCAAGCCAGGCTTCAACAGCATGCGAATCGTGAACTTCCAGATGTTCAAGCTGGATTTAGAAAAGGCAGAGGAAACCGGAGATCAAATTGCCAACATCTGTTGGGTCATCAGAAAAGCAAAAGAATACCAGAAAAACATCTACTTCTGCTTTATTGACTACGCCAAAGTTTGACTTTGACTGTGTGGATCACAACAAACTGTGGAAAGTTCTTATAGAGATGGAAATACCAGACCACCTTACCTGCCTCCTGAGAAATCTGTATGCAGGTCAAGAAGCAACAGTTAGAACTGGACATGGAATAACAGACTGGTTCCAGACTGGGAAAGGAGTACATCAAGGCTGTATATTGTCACCCTGCTTATTTAACTTCTATGCAGAGTACATCATGTGAAATGCTGGACTGGATGAAGCACAAGCTGGAATCAAGATTGCTGGGAGAAATATCCATAAACTCAGATATGCAGATGACACCACCATTATGGCAGAAAGTGAAGAAGAACTAAAGAGCTTCTTGATGAAAGTGAAAGAGGAGAGTGAAAAAGTTGGCTTAAAATGCAACATTCAGAAAACTAAGATCATGGCATCTGGTCCCATCACCTCATGGCCAGTAGATGGGGAAACAATGGAAACAGTGAGAGGCTTTATTTTGGGGGGCTCCAAAATCAGTGCAGATGGTGACTGCAGTCATGAAATTAAAAGATGCTTGCTCCTTAGAAGAAAAGTTACGACCAACTTAGACAGCATATTAAAAAGCAGAGACATTACTTTGCCAACAAAGGTCCATCTAGTCAAAGCTATGATTTTTCCAGTTGTCATGTATGGATGAGAGAATTGGACTGTAAAGAAGGCTGAGTGCCAAAGAATTGATGCTTTTGAACTGTGATGTTGGAGAAGACTCTAGAGAGTCCCTTGGACTGCACAGAGATCAAACCAATCAATCCTAAAGGAAATCAGTCCTGAATGTTCATTGCAAGGACTGATGCTGAAGCTGAAGCTCTGATACTTTGGCCACCTCATACGAAGAACTGACTCATTGGAAAAGACCCTGATGCTGGGAAAGATTGAAGGCAGGAGGAGAAGGGGACGACAGAGGATGAGACGGTTGCATGGCATCACATGAGTTTGAGTAAGCTCCAGGAGTTCGTGATGGACAGGGAAGCCTGGTGTGCTGCAGTCCATGGGGTCACAATGAGTCGGACACAACTGAGTGACTGAACTGAAGTGAGAAAAGTAGCTTGTCAAAATTTCGTTACTCCTTCAAAATTCAAGCATCTGATTTCAATCAAGCAGAACTAGGTCTAATTATGTATATTCTTCTATATGTTTTGTATTTCCTGATGGTACAATAAACATGCATTCACATAGACATGGCCCTAACACACTTTAGGAAAAGATAGCTGAAATGAGGGGTAAAGTTAGCAACAGTGTGTTAGGCTCTTTTTAAATGAGAAAGTGTAAATGGGTTTTACTTTCCTAAAAAGATAAACAAGAATGATTCCTGGAAACACAGATATAGTAGGATAAACAACCTAGATTAGTGATTGCTGGTATTGGCTTTATAATCAGCCATACTTGTTAATCCTGCTGCCATCTAATTATTCCACTTTAGGGCTCAGTTTCTCATTTGTTAAATGAAGATGATAATATCTGTCTCATAGACATTTTGTGAGAATTTAATGACAACAGACTGTAAATTGACTAGAAAGTGCCCAGTATGTCCTAGATACTTATTTTCACTGCTTCGTTATTACATAGAAACTTTAGTGCTGCTGAGAGAATAGATCTTAAGTGTTTTCACCACATACACAATAAAGGATAAGTATTTGAGCTGATAGATGTGTTAAGTAGCTTGATTGTGGTTATCATTTCACAGTGTATATGCATAATATCAAATCATCATTTTGTATACCTGAAATGAATGCAATTTTTATTTGTCAATTATCCCTCAGTAAAACTGGAGGGAAAACAATCAAAGAACTGAAATACTTCAACATGTAAATAATATTATTAATAATAAGAGCTATTTACAATTCTTTGAAGAATAAGATGGGATGAATAAACAGAAAGTTCAAGGAAGAAAAGAAATTGTAATGTGAAAATAAAAAGGAAAAAAGGATAGCATTAAATTACTTTAACTATTTGGTCTCATCTGCTCATGCTTCAAAGGCAAAGGTTCAAGTTGGATGAGATTAGTTGCTTGGCAGCTTTTCAGAATGATAGTATTTCCCATCAGCTTTCTTTTTTCATTGTTCACAGACTCCTTGCTCTTGTTGCTCCATCACAGCACATTTCTGTGCATATAAACCTGCTAAAAGGTAGACACAGTTGGCTGAGTCCCTTTGTGGTTGTGAGTGGTCATGTTTTCTAAAAATAGGATAAAAACATATTTTTGACAATAATATTGTAGAATAGTATTAGTTTGAAGAAATTCAGACCTTTTCTGATTTATTGGAAATCCAGGACCTCACAGAAAGCACACAAGTGAATGCAAGGTTGGTATTTTACAAGTGCTTCTCATAAATGTTATTTGTCCACAGTGTGCACTGAGGAAAATTAATTTCTATATTATACCTGATCATTTTCCACTGGAGTAGTTGGAACAAGAGAAAACCAAATACCATGTCCTTTTTAGCTACATAAATACTACATGGCTTGAAATGACCTGTAATAGCATGATGAAGGACCTATGGGCAGTGATACTGGGAACTGAGCTTTATCATTGTAAGGTCAGGATATGGTCTGAAGGTTCTAGGGTCTCTCATCTTACTTCAAAATCACCTTTCTCTGTCGTACAACTTCATTCTATCTTTTGGGCAGTTGAATTACAATTAATAGCATTATTGCAAACATTTCTTAAAGATATGCAGAATACATTCACAAATACATTTCCAAATGAAAGCTTGTTCCCTCTCCTGTGTTTTTTTAGTATAAATTGTCTTTATCAAACAATAGCCCAACTGTTATTCATCAGCTATTAGAGACAAAAGAAAATGAGATTCTAACCACAAGAAATTTCTGTGCTCAAGTAAAATGTACTACTTCCAAAGCAGAACTAAACAAAGTACAAATTAGTAAATCAAAAATGCAGAAATATGAGACAAGTACGGTACTCATAGGAATTCTTATTCTTTAGGACTGACTTAATACATTTCATAAAGACTGCATGTTGGTTAGCTTCACAAAATAATTTTGACTATCAAGCTGATGGTGATAAGGGACCGTGTAACTGATGGAAAAGTAGTTCAGCAATATTTTGGCATGGAAATAGAAAATAGTCTAAGGTAAAATTTAGAGTAATCACCTAGGGAAGGTGCTCTTCCTTAGTCTCTATAATTTTACTGATTAAAAATGGAGCATAAGTTTTGAGGTCAGATAGAACTGAATTTGGTGCCAAGGCTTGGCCTTTAATAACTGATTGACGTTGTACTTGAGAGTTACCCTCACTGTACTTTTGTTTCCTTATCTGTAAAATGGGATAGCAATACTACTCAAAGTATTTTGATGAGGATCAAATGAATTTTATGAGGATTAAATATATGCCAAGTACTTAGCACTGATTTTGCCTCATAGAAAGTACTCAAGTAATGGTGCATTAAATGGCATAGTAAATCACTGCTGCTCATAAATAAAAGTGTCTCAAAGATTGTGAAGTGCTGATGGATCAAATTAATACTTCCTCCTTTCCTGTGGAGGGGATCAATGATGAACTAAAGGAATGGAAGTATTCCCAATAACCAACCATTTAAATCATGCCTATGAAAAGAAATAGTTTGCTTGTTTTTTTCATTTGGTTTTGAAAAGTAAAAGGAAGAACATCAAATAGCTCATAACACTAGAAATCTCTGTGATACAAGTTTTCTTTTTAAGTTCTGTTACTGAAATCACTTCATATGTTAGGTATGTTTAAAACAATTTAGACTCCACATATTTTTAAAGTATAAGATTAGTCGCTTTTTAAAAAAGAATAGAGAAAATAATATGCTAAGTAAATTGAATAGCTGGAGACTTTCAAAAAAGTGAAATCTGGCAAGAGGAAACCAAGTAATGGATAATAGTAAGATTAAGGGGAAAAAAACTTTTAATAAAATTCTAGCATATTAATATGTAGATAAAAAGGAAGAATTAGCAAACCAACAAAGTTGATGCAACTATTAGAGAAAAAGAAAAACATCTTTAAATGAATTAACAGAAAGATAGGAACTAAGTGAATTAGTGCTTCCCTTAAAGACAAAATGGGAAAGCCAAAAATAGAAATAAACCAACTCAGGAGATTTGTAACTGGGTCAGTATTGTCCCCTAGGGGACATTTGGCAATTTCTGGGAACCCTGGTAGTTGTCATAAATGGACGTGGAGGTGCTACAGGCATCCGGTGAGTTGAAGCCCAGGATGCTACTAAACATCATAAAATGAATAGGACACCCCTCCCCCCAACAATAAAGAATGATCCAGTCCAAAACATCATGAGTGCTACTGTTGAGATACCCTAGCTAAATTAAGAAGAATCGGTTGTCACAGAGTCAGATATTTATGACTCGAAAATCAAAGAACCCTTGTATGACATAGGGCCAATTGCCTTTTTCTTTCATTCATACAATCTGGGAACTTACTGCTCTGAAATGATAAACCTACATTTACTCACACTTAGCATATTCTCTGGAGAAGGCAATGGCACCCCACTCCACTATTCTTGCCTGGAAAATCCCATGGACGGAGGAGCTTAATGGGCTGCAGTCCATGGGGTCGCTAAGAGTCAGACATGACTGAGCAACTTCACTTTCACTTTTCACTTTCATGCATTGGAGAAGGAAATGGCAACCTGCTCCAGTGTTCTTGCCTGGAGAATCCCAGGGACGGGGGAGCCTGGTGGGCTACCGTCTATGGGGTCGCACAGAGTCAGACACGACTGAAGCAACTTAGCAGCAGCAGCAGCATATTCTCTGGGAAGAAATAATACAAGCTTGTGAGTGTCTGAGATGACTTACCCAGCTCTACAGTAGAAAACCTAATCATGGCATCCCTTGGAGCAGGAGGGAACTCACTGTCCCTAATTGAAATCAGAATGCATTTTCCCTCCATGGGAAAATGATGTACTAAATAGCAGCCAGGTGAAATTTAAATAGAGTGGTTGATGTCTGCTTTCAAATCACAATGTGGCTTAAATAATCCAGCATTTTCTTATGTGTGTTCTTAAGATCACTACTTCTGAAAGAGATTCTTTGTAAAAGAAAGAGATTATGTGGTTAATTAAGATTGGGAAGCTCTGCATATTTTATCCCCGTCTTGGAGATTATTACGTGTACATTAACATACTAAAGGCTTTGAAAATCTTGGTTTCCCAAATGTATTTGTACATTGCATCTTCTTTGGTTTTGGTCACAAAATACCTCCCAATGTAACTGATGTTTGATGGCATATATTTTGACAAAAACTGATAAAGACTTGCAGCTCCTCCTAAAGACCCATATACTAATGATAAAATTTAAGTTGCAAACTGCTAACTTAACAGAAATCCTCTATCCTTAACTTGAAGTCTGCCCCAGCAGACAGCTTGTTGAATGTCGTCTTCATTCTTATCATGCAGAAAAAAAGGCATTCTCTAGAGTAAATCTTATTTGTGATGAAAGTCCAAACTAAAGTAATAAATACTAACTGGAACGATCAGTGCATGGCTCCTCATAGAATTACTTTTATCACAGCAAGACAATTTGCTGGAATCATGGAAGAAATAGATCCCTGGGGATAGAAAATGTCAAGTGTGAGATCCAATCTTGTTAAAAGCAAAGACTGAAAATTATACACTGAATATCTTAATGACTGGAGACATTAAAGCAAATAATTAAAACAATAGACAGCCATTTAAAAGTATACATATGACAACCTAACATTAGTTTATAAATGACACATCATGTCAAGCCAGTTTATTTTCCATCTTTGTTCAGGGATGGATAACAAACACAGTTACAGCTTACAGTTTATGTTCCAATCCTCTACAAGTTCTTTACCTAGCCTTTAAGAACTTTTTGCAAGAGTTGCAAACTGGCTGGGAGTATAGTTGTTTAAAAAGCAGTAATCATACATGTCAGTGAATTATTTTTGAATAAAAATGTATTGAATCTTTGTATAATGCAATGGTCTTCAACTCATCGCTGAGGCAACTTAATATAATGAAGTTACAAAGTCTACGTTCACAGGCTGACTCCAACATTGATTATCAATGAAATCCTAAGAAATTAACTGGGGTGTGTGTCAAGTTTTTCATCTCTACCGTTTTAAAAAATAGTTTGCTCTATTGTCGTATTTAACTGGAAAATGGGATGTTTTTAACCAAATAATATTTACCCCACATCATCTTTCTTTCCCACAGCTGTATTGCTGAGCACAGCAGGAGGCAAAAGTATTTAGCATAGCTCATTGCTTTTTTACCCACCAGAGCCTTCAGAAGAGAACCCAGAACTGTTTTGCCACTTACTAGTTAAACCACTGAATTCTTCCCAGACCTCCCACATGCCTCTAATGTAGAGGAATAGTCTCTATGCACAGTGGCAACATTTCAGCTGAAATAGCCTGCCTTTCTGTACTCCAGTGTGTACAGCACATTTGCTTTCTTGGCAGAATGTAATTTGGTTCAAAATGTAATTCGCCTTGGAATCAAGTGTTCAAAATTCCCTATAATTTTTGATGCGGTTCAAAATTTTCTCCTTCAACAATTTTTATGTGACTCCCCATTTAAAGTCTAGATCACTTTTAGGGAGCAGTAAGAAAATTCACAAACAAGATGTAGCTTATTCTTTGAAATGATACTTTGTTTTGCTTCTCTATTAATGCAACCAAAAAGATTTCAAGTTAATAATCATCAAGTTTGTACTTGATTTATATTGTTATAAGGTGTTAAATCCAGTACTTAAATAATCATCACATTGTGATGTTTACAAGCCAGTTTTTCTCCCAGACTCTTTTATCTAGAAGTGAACATTTTAAAATATGGCCCTAGAGATCAAAGTGCCCATTCTTACTTATTTTATTAGATCCAGATATGTTGCCTTTATCCTTTAAAAAGTACTGACTTTCCATTTAATTCAGTTTTACTCCTCTTTAAATGTGTGATTCTCTACCTTAAATAACCTCGGGATGTTTTCCTAGAAATGCAGTCAACCATCTGAAAGTAATTTTTCTGTCTGGTATGTGGGGAGTTTGATGGGTGTATGTGACATGCTTATAGCTTAACATTCCTTACTATACTCATTTTCATCAAAATATTGGCTAAAATATTCAGAACAGATGTGTATTTGTGTGTGCGTGTATTTTTCTAGAGAAAGCTTCTTTTGTGAGCAATTAAAAGGTACATCAGACATAAAGAGAAATTTCTCTGCAGCCTTTTTTCCCCCAATTCTCTGGCAACTGTAATAGAGAAGATTACTTCTCAGATGCTCTATATCATCCTGAAACGTAATGATTTTAGCATGTTGGGGCCAGAGTTTTAAAAATGTAGGGGAGGGATACGACTGAAAAAGGCAGCAATTCAGTAGTATTTCAACATGCACTATGGGTAGTTTAATATGGAGATGTTTCTAGATAAGAAATCAGGAGGCAGGATTTCTAGTTCTGCTTGATTAGCACACAGTTTTGTCAGGCTCAGTTTGTTAGAATAATGAAAGTGGTTGGTCAGAAAGGGAGGGAAAGAGGGGGAGGGGGAATGGAAAGCTGACAGGAAGAAAGGGAAAGGAAACTTTGAAAATAGAAACTAATTGTATAGCTTGGACCATTTTTAACTCCAATGTATGAGGAAGGTCCCCTATTTACTTTCTCAACAGGTCATCAGTTAACAAATATTGAGCTGTTAACTATGTTTAAGTCACTGTGGTAAATGATAGAGATACCATGGTGAACAACAGAGAAATTTCTGTTCCCTTGTGAAATTTACATTATAGAATGGTGACAGAATTCAAGCAACTAATTTAATAAATACTTACTTGACTATAAGTGACACACTATGAAAAAAATTATGAAAGAAAAACAAATACAGAGAAACCCAACCTAGAACAAGTTCAACAAGAATATCCCTGAGGAAATGACATTTTTGCTGAGTTCTAAAGTATGCATTTGAGTTTAGTAAGAGAAGAGGGGACAAAAACCAGAGAAAGATAGTATCCTGGGTGCCAAGTGAAGAACATATTTCAAGAAAAGAATAATCCTCTGTGTCAAATGTTGCAGATAGATAAGAAAAGTCAAGGGTTCTGAGAATTGTCTTTTGGATTTAGCAACATGGAAGCACTAGTAACCTTGACAATAGTAGTTTTAGGGGAGTTGAGGGGCAAGATCTTAATTGGAGAAGATTCAAAAGAAAAGAGGAAATTCTACATGTAAGTGAGATCATACAGCATTTGTCTTTTGTGCCTGGCTAATTTCATGTAGCATATGTCCTTCAGCTTCATCCACGCCATCACAGATGGCAAGATTTCCTTTTTATGGCAGAGTAATATTCCTGTGTGTGTGTGTGTGTGTGCTCATGCACCACGTTTTCTGTATTCATTCATCTATTGATGAACACTTGGATTGTTTACATATCTTAGCTATTGTGATCAATGTTACAATGAATGTGAACTCTTGGAGATACTGATTTCATTTCCTTTCAAAATATGCCCAGAAGTAGGGTTGCTGGATCCTACAGAAGTTCTATTTGTAATTGTTTGAAGAACCGCTGTGATGTTTTCCATTATATACACTTGAATTTTGCTAAGAGAGTAGATTAGATCTTAAGTGTTCTTACCACACAGTCGACACAGTCATACATGAACACACAGATGGTAACTGTATGAGGTGAAGGATATCGTAACCTGCTTGCGGTAATCATTTCACAATGTGTGTGTGTGTATACATACAATCACATTACACACCTCAAAAAGTCATTCTGTACAGCTTTAATGTGTAACATTTTAATTTGTCAATAATACTTCAATAAAGCTAGGGGGAAAAAGAGGAGAGAAATTGCAGACTGAAAATCAAAATGAAACTTCTAGGAGTTTTTCTGTAAAGGGGGCCAGAGAAAGGGGCAGTGGGGTGGCTGTTAGTGAAGAGAGGTTTGTTTATTTTTTAAGACTGTAGACATTACAGCATGTTTGTATGCTAATGGGAATCACGGGTAGAAAGGGGAAATTGATGCTACAAGAGAAAGTAAGGTAGAATTGTTCAAGAGATGCCCTTGAGTGAGAAAAAAAGGAGTAGGATCCAGTGAACAGCCCAGTAATCTCCCTAATGTCTAGCATCCTTTCATTCAAGCGTTCAAAAGAAATTTAGTGAATACCCACACTGGGTCAGAATCCTTGCCAGGAACTTTCATAACAAAGATATATAAGACCCAGTTCCTGCCAAAAAGTAGGAAAAACCTATAAACAGAAAGATAGAATACAGTATAATTAAGGATCATGTATACCAAGGAGCTAAGGGAGCCCAGTAGAGCAAGCAGTTAACTCTGCCACAGAGCACCATAGCATGTGTAATTGCACTGAAAATACTTTATTGGCTAAGGAAAAAGTCAGTTTATTTTCAGACAGTTCTGTACACTGCAATTAAAGCATAGCAGTTTCATATTGAAATAGTATTTGATCATTGTAAGGCATTCCATCGTTGTCAATATTCTTTTTTTTTTAATAGATCACCAGTTTATTATAAAGCATATAATATGGGAATAGCTGGATGGGATAGATGCATAGTGCAAGACATGGGGCAAGAGCTTGGAGCTTCTGTGCCCTCCCTAGGGTGCCACTCTCCTGAACGTTCCTTCTGTTCATTGCCTGGGAACTCTTCAAACCCTGTCCTTTTGATTTGTATGGAGGTTTCATCGTATAGACACAGTTGACTAAATAATTGATCCTTGGTAATTAAACTCACTCCCCAGCCCACTCCAGTCTCTAGAGGCTGGGACTAGGACTGGAATTTCCAAGCCTCTAATCACATGGTTGATTCTTCAGGTAACCTGCCAGTAATTGGAATATTACCCCATGTCTTTGCTTCCAACAGTAGATCCCTGTCCTACCGTATCTCGCTGGTGCTACTCTTCTCCTGAATTGTCTATTTATTGTTTCTTTGCTTTTTTAGAATATTTCTTATCAATTTATACATGTCCCTTACAATATGCTATTCAGTTTGGCTTGTTCTTGGACTTTCTAAAACTTCTATCTGCTGACACTCAGTCTTTTTTATTTAATTTAGTATATCTTTATTTTATTTTTTAATCATTTTTAAAATCAAAGTGTAATTTACAATGTTTTGTTAGGCTTAGGTGTACATCAAAGTGATTCATCTATATATATTATAGATTATTACAAGATATTGAATTATAGTTCCCAGTGCTAAATATTCTTTAAATTATATTTTGTGTTCTGTTTGTGTTTAGTTGCAGCTAAATATAGTTCATATTTTTTTAAAAGCTACTTGCCATTAATTTCAGAATAAAATTCAAATAAAATCCAAAAGTATCTATCTTTGACCTCTTCTACATTTAGTAGGCTACAGTAAGAAATACAGTGCACAATTGGCACCTCTATAGAGATCCTGGTTAGAATACTCCAGATGTGCAACAGATATGAAAAGCCAAGTAACAGAATAATTTAACTATGAGACAGTAGCAGAGAGATATTGCAAGGCTTATGATCATGTGTCACCTACATCAGCTCACCCAGATTCTCTCTGTAAAATTACAGAGATCTACCCCATGAAAATTTGGAAACTGAGGTGATCATTTATGAAGTCGTTTGCACACCTTGTAAGGAAGTCATTAAGTAAATACTTCATTTGTGGGTCATTAATAATTTTATCATGTCTAGTTCATCCTCAAATTTCAAAGAGCTTAGTAAAATATACTGAATAAACTGTATTGGCAAAATGCCATTAAGTTGTCACATTTTCCCTTAACAACATAATGAGGAAGAAGTATCTTAATGGATTTTTTAACGAAATATGTGGAATGTCTGTAACAATTTGATTGTGAAATTTATCTAGCCAAGGGGGAGAGTGATGAGAACATATTGTGACCAAGAGGTGTTGAAAAGTGGGAAGATTGGTAGATTAAAGGAGGAATTGTTAGAGTGCTGTGGACGATATGCTAAAAATACAGGTTTTAGTTGAAAAGTGGGATACTGGGAAGAATTACTGCCTTTTCAGGTGACAAGATTAAGCATATGACCACTAGAATGGGTAGAGGAGAGAATCTCAAAAAACTGAGAGCCCAGAATATGAGTGGGTGAATATTGAAGTTACCAAAAGTTATTGCAGAAGTACTATTTGAATGCCTAGATTTGAACCCTGGTACTACACACTTACTGTGTGTCCTTGGGTAAATTGCATATGCTGTCCCAGGCCCTTCATCTGGTAAAATGAGGGTAATGGTTTATTTCTTATAATTTTGAGAATTAGGTGTTGTGCTAGGTGTCCTTTTTAAACTTGTGAGTGATTTTTTCTTTTGGCTATTTTGTGCTTCACAAATTCTGAATTGATCAGAAATCAATTGATCATCCTCACCAAAAAGCTATCCTTAAAGTCTATGTCATGAGTTCTGCTTGCTAAAATAAAATGCTGTTTAGTAAGAACACAGACCCAGAGGAAAATGGGACAGACCAAAGCAGTGATTACTTGAATCTGGAAACTAGAGTTCATAATAGCAAAAGAGATGCTCAAGGGCAGACCCAGCTTTAGGCCATAGAAAAGAATCTAGCCATATTGCTGAAGCATGGTAGTATCTAAAAAGCAGATAGGAATTAGGAAGCAGTGAAGATGGGAAGTTAATACTGTGTTCCAACATTAAATACAAGGGGCTACTGTCTTGAAGATTGCCTATCAAGATAAAGATACTTGGGCATTGAGGAATAAGACAGATCCAGTTATAGAAAATGAAGTCACTAAAATAATGGTCCTCTTTGTAAAGGACCACATTCGTAAAGTCTAGGGCTCCTAAGAGAGCAAACCTAGGCTGTTCTGTATTACTTATAAAAAGTGCCTTAAGTTTGCATTATCACCTGGCCAATTGCCACAGGCAGTTTCACCTTCTGGCTCAAAACACACATATTTTTCATCTTCACAAATGCCAACCATAATGTTGCATATGAGTGAGTGTGTTTTGCAGACTGTAGCTAAAAGTCAGTTTAAGTTTGAGCAGACATGGGGAAGAAAAACAATGTGATGTGAATTTTGTTCTCTGTGTTTAGGCAAGCTACGACCTATATCTATGCCAGTGGAATATAATTGGGTGGGGGACTATGAAGATCCAAATAAGATGAAGAGAGATAGTAGAAGAGGTAAGTGTTCTAGAATTTCAGTGTAGGCTGGGTTGTTGAAACAAAAAGCAGATTTAAATGTTTTTTTACATAGGATGTTATGGCTTCAGTGAAAAACTATTCATTCTCTTATTGATTTTTATGATATATCCAAACCGACTCAGACCAACCTTTAACTGTCTTGATCTATTATTAAATAAATATCTTCTCCGAATGCCTCCTAAGGGATTTAGGGTAGATAAGTACAGTGTAAAAAATTAATATCTGTTATTTGAAATTTAATACTTGGAAAACAAGGTCAGAAGTGTGAAACTGCATAAAATAATTAAGTTCAATGAATAGGAAGTGTTTGTGATCAGTCCCCATTGGTCCGCAATGCCAACCTCACTATTTTTGTATTAATATAACCTTAAAATGAGTTTTGAAGTACATGGGTAAAAGCTAGTAGAAACTGGGCCAGTGTCTCTAAAAGAAAACCATATAAAAATGGAAGAAAAAAAAAACCTGCTTTGCTTTTTTCTCTCCTGTTTGCTGTTCAGGGTTATCTTCTTACTTGGGGGTGGGCTACACTTGAAGTATCTACCAAAAGTAAGTTTTTATGTTCACTTATTCCTGCTATTGAGGTGAGCAGTAAAGAAGGCAACAGGAAATTTCACTACTAAATGGGATTGAACCAAGTGTGGATGGATATGGTGGGCCCAGTGGGTCATGGTGCTACTTCCATTTTCTGAAATAAGATCCGTGAAGTTATAGATGAAAAACAGAAAGAAACAAAGCAAAAAACAAAACAAAACAAAACAAAACTCTTCATAGAACATGACTTCACAAAGCTTCCTTTAAAACATGTTTAACCCATTTGCCTGTTATTTCTAGCCTGTGTGCAAAATTTATTTCATTAATGCACAGATCCACAGACCACACAGAAATAAGCAAGCATGAATATCTGCTTCATTAGTCTTCTTAACACTTGTTTTATGGAGCAAGCATTTCTGAAAATGTTGGTAAATATAGGAGCATTGAGATTACTTTATATCTATGTATTCACTCCATTTTCCAAACTTCAGTTTCTAACCTCTTCTGTTTTATAGAGTTAATAAAAAAAATATTTTAGGAAAGAAACACTTGTATGCCTTTTCTGAGTCACCCTTTTGGGACTTGATATGATAGTAACATCTTGGGGAATAAAGGCTTTATGAAGTAGAGTTCTGGCTATCGATTTAAGCATAAATTTTTTGAACTGAGTTTCCTCACTATTGGTCCATAATGTGGGCTTTGAACTTCTCCAGGGATGCTCCCTAGGATGTTTGTTGTCAGATTTTAGCAGAATCTCCTTGCGAGAACTTGTTAAAAATTTTATGAGCCACACACCTGAAACTTATGATTCAGGTTCTGCAGGTAATTCTGATATGGTTGGTTCAGAGCTAAACTTGGAGAAATACTCTATAGGCTATCAACTTCCTGTTGTCCTGTGATCCCAAATAATTAAGATTCTCCATATTTTTACTACAAAGGTGTTTCATAAAGGAAATCAAGTTACATTTCTGAAATGAAATCTAATAGTACACTTAAAGGATGGTAAGTTTGGAATATTTGCATATCTACATTGGTGTATTTATCTTTTTTTATTTAGAAAACTCTCTACTCCGATATATGAGCAATGAAAAAATTGCTCAAGAAGAATACATGTTTCAGAGAAACAGCAAAAAAGACACAGGGAAGAAGTCTAAAAAGAAGGGTGATAAGAGTAGTAGCCCGACTCACTATTCGCTGCTACCTAGTTTGCAAATGGATGCACTGAGACAAGACATCATGGGCACACCTGTGCCAGAAGCCACACTGTACCATGTAAGTACACTTTTAAAGACTCTGTGATGACAGTTTTATTGGCAGACTGGCAATTGACTCTTTTTGGTAAATTCCAGATTATTTATTTTTATCCTCTTATCAGATTTTCACAAAAAATCCTAAATTTAGATTTTATACCCTGAAAAAACATTTTTAAAAAATTGATGACTTATTGATTTGTCCCTCAATTCATATGTTCAGTGAGTGCATATGTTGTAGCAGCTTATATTTTTAAGGATATAACTTCATAACTTCCTATGCACAGAACTGATGGAGAATAATAATTAATTAGCTGATCAATTATTATTGTGATATATACAGTAAATGAATAGCTGTAAAGCTCATCATTAAAGATAGGATTTTTAATATATTTATGATTTCATTTAAAAATGAACATCTGTTGTACAGTAGACTTGGACCATGATTCTTGAAGTAAAGATGAAAAGACATAGATAGCACCCCATTATATGGAAAGAAAGACACACCAAGAGTTCTGATACAATTTGTAGTAAGGCAGTGTAAGAGTGTAGGAGAAGAAGGGCCTTTGCCTGCTTGGGGAGTGAGAAGAGGCTTCAGAATGAGGAGCATATGCGTAAAGAGTGAAGGATGAGCAGCAGTATTTTTGTGGTGAGACATATGAAGGTGTGCTACCAATGTGTGTGAACGGTATGTTCCAGCGATTTTATGTGGCTCGGAGTTACCGGTTCACTAAAAATTGAGGGAAAGCATGTGAGAAAGGGCAGTAGATGGGCCCCTAGAGAGCTAAGTGGGGAATTGTATGATAAAATACTTAGGCTTTTTGCTGCAGTAATGAAGAGCTACTGAAGAATTTCGTCCTGGGGACTTGCATGATGAGATTGGCCTATAGGATCTCTCTAGTGCTGAGAGCATCCATCAAGAGATGTGAAGCCAAAGGCAGGGCCATTAAGCTCAGGCCAGATGGATGATGAGAAACTAGGACAATGGTAGTGCGGAGGCTGATAATCTTACTGACCCAAACATTCAATTCACAAAATCGACCCATTTTATGACATTTTGGTTAGAAGGAAGTTTATTGTGCTTCTTGTTAGAAGACCATGAAAAACATGGCTACAGGTTTTTAAGTAATTTGAGCATCAGTGCTTCATGTTCACAGCATCAAAAAAAATTGATGTCACTGCTGTGGAAGATAGACCATCTAGATGTACAAGATGTGAAAGATTTAACAACCTACATTTGAGTTGCTTTCCTGAGTATATCTTTTAAATATCTTATTACTTGTTATTCTCTCCTAAAACTGAAGTGTAGGAAAATATTTTCATTTATTTGGGTTGATGTAGGAGTGCAGTTCTCTATGGCAATTGTTCTCTGTTGTCTCTTGTCCCCAGTTACATACCCCCAGCATCTTCCTCCACAAGAATAGTGCCCTTATCTAAACCTGCTACTCTGAATAACTGAGTAATCAGGTTATTATTTTTTCCACAAACATTTGAAGTTGTTCTGAGATCAATACTCAGAACTGTGTGACAGGAGACACTTTTGTTCTTACTTGTCAGAAATGCTCTCTTAACACTCAGCTCCTTCTAGAATCTGGCATTCCAGTCAGAAGTAATAGCCTGAACAAAGATCGAAACATAAGAGACAGCTGGCCTATTCGAGAGGGGAGTTGGTAGTGAGAGATGAGGCTAGAGAGGGAAGAAGAGGCCACTTCACCCAGAGCTTGTAAACTATTAAAGGGTTTGGATTTATCCTAAGAGGAATGGTAAGCAATTGAAGGTTCATTCAAACACTCAGCCTGTGCCATCCTGTCGTGCACACTGGGACAGGAATATACTGTGTGAGGAAGGAAAAATAGCTGTGAGTCTTGTGGATTTTGACTAAATAAATTATGGAAGATAGCAAAAGGTAAAACTGATATATTGTTAGCACCTTTCTGAAAGGCATTGTTTAGGTGGCACAGTGGTAAAGAGTCTACCTATCAATTCAGGAAATACAAGAGACGCAGATTCGATCCCTGGGTCAGGAAGATCCCGTGGAGGAGGAAATGGCAACCCACTCCAGTCTTCTTGCCTGGGGAATCCCATGGACAGAGGAGCCTGGTAGGCTACGGTCCATAGGGTCGCAAAGAGTTGGACACAACTGAGCGATTGAGCATGAGCACATGAAGAACCTGGTCTAGTAACTTCATTTCTAGAAATTTATTCCAAGAAAGAGAGAAAAGCCTACTTTTGCCTCCTATTTTTATTCTATATCCTGAGTTTGTAGCATGATATTTCCCAGATAAATATTTATCCCAGCTAATTTTTGACAGAGAGACAGTACAGGGTAAAAAATATTGTTAATCATGGAGGAAATCCTCCCGTGTAACACTGACCCACTAATTTCAGAGTGAAAGGCTGAACAGTTTCTAACTCTGGTCTCTTGTTTTTAAAAAAGCTAAATAATTGTTAATCCCAAAGAGTATGTTAAATGCCTATGACCAGTGTTCAGAAAGAAAGAACATTTATTGATGAGTTGTTTATTCGACTTAAGTTCCTTTGAGGACCTTAGTTGATTAATTTAGGACTTTTGCAGTTATCAAGGGAGTTTCCACATTTACATATTTTTAAACCTCACTGGTGTTGGAGAAGACTCTTGAGAGTCCCTTGGACTGCAAGGAGATCCAACCAGTCCATTCTGAAGGAGATCAGCCCTGGGTGTTCTTTGGAAGGAATGATGCTAAAGCTGAAACTCCAGTACTTTGGCCACCTCATACGAAGAGTTGACTCATTGGAAAAGACTCTGATGCTGGGAGGGATTGGGGGCAGGAGGAGAAGGGGACGACGGAGGATGAGATGGCTGGATGGCATCACTGACTCAATGGACGTGAGTGTCAGTGAACTCCGGAAGTTGGTGATGGACAGGGAGGCCTGGCGTGCTGCGATTCATGGGGTTGCAAAGAGTCGGACACGACTGAGTGACTGATCTGATCTGATCTGACAACTGTATTTGCAAATGACAGCTCGAAATGGTTAAGTGATTAACCCAAAGCCATGTTGCAAAAAAAGTGCAAGAGTAAGGACTAGGATCCAAACCACTAGGGATCTTTCCACACTCTGCCTTGGTCCTCCGTAGGCATTGCATACACATAGGAATTTGAGCTTTAATAACTAATGAGTGAGTTTTGGAAAAGTTTTACTTTAAGAAATGGGTGTGCTCATATGCTGATTTTAGTAGCATTTTTAGTAACTGGATTGATTTCTACCCAGGTTTCTCTTTTGCTCTTTGTTACTATTTTTTATTAAGTTCAAAAAAACATACAGAGCCGCTGCTGTTATAAAACTCGAGCAGTTATTCAGCGTTATCTATTACCAAGACTACAGGGTATTATTATAGTTAAATTGCCTGGATTTGGGAGGCAAAATAACATATACGCAAATGATTGCTTTTTACATTTCACAGAATTTTTTGGTTTTTTTTTTTTTAGTCTGTATATATGTACTTATTTAAAATAAAACGACGTTTCCTTATGTTAATTTTTTTAAACACAAGATCAGTATCAATATATAATTCACTTACCTTCATAATGAACCATTATCTTCATTCTTACCAATTATTCCTTTGGATGATACAGCTCTTTTTAATGAAATAGAACTTAAGTGGAAGAGGACTATAAAGACAGAACACGGAGTTTCGTAGGCTGCTGTCTCTGCTATAATACTAGTTCTATGTGGTCTAAGTTGAAATTTAGAGAAAAATTTAGTTGAATTTTGTAGCAGGATCATATCAGCAATAAATACCCTTAAAAAATTTACTAAAGCTGTGTGTGTTTGGGGGCGGGGTGTAGGGTGTTTCTTTTTAAGCTCCTAGATTAAAATCCTCGTTACTGTATTCTGGAAATTAGCCTAATAAAAATACACAAAGCCAGGCAAATACAATTTGACTTCAGTGTGACTCATTCCTCTTAGCAATTATAGCAGAAATGTTTATATAATAATAAGGACAATTTAGAAGTTTATGGTATTGTAAAATACATCATTTTATTTTTATTAATTCCATGTTTGTTATTCTAGTTTATGTATGTTTTCTTAAACTTATCTGAAAGGAAATCATTCTCTTTGCCTTAACTACCCTAATCATCCACCAGTCTTTGCCACCTCTTTCATTTTTGGCATATTCTTCATCCATGGGGTCTCAAAGAGTCGGACACAACTAAGCAACTAACACTTTCTCTTTCCCTCTACTGAGAATGCTTCTATTCGGTCTTTATCTCTGGCTGGCTCCTATCTAAAGCTGAGATTGCAGAGAGATTTTTATCTGATCCCTGCTCCCTAAATTAAATCAGTTTCTCCTATTATAGTCTCTTAGCACCCTATATAATTTCTTGGAAAACTTTATGGTTCACAATTATATATTCATTTGCATGATTATCAGCTTAGTGTCTTTCTTCACTATACATGGTAGGGAGAGCATGTCCAAGTCCATGGCAGGAAAGGATAGTTTCTCCATTTTGTTCAGCACTATATTTTAGTACCTAGTCTAGGTCTAGTACCTTATAAGTGCTCAATAAAACTGTGATGAGTAAATGAATGAACGAGTGAGTGAATGTGACAGGAACTTTAATGCCTTTCTCAGTATCTCTCAATTGCAAAACAGTCTGCAGTCCTCAATCTGCAAAAACAGCCACCTCCATGTCCTTGGCTAGTCCCGTCCAGCCCAAGCAGGCCTTCAGTTGGGGTGTATTCATAGTGGGAATCACCGGGAACTTATTACCATAGGTTCAGTGTCCCATGTGCCTGGGGAGAAATGTAGGACTCTGAATGTCTTCTGTCATGTTTTTCTAGTCCACATGACTAAATTCTACTTTGTTTTATCAATTACCATTTTACTCCAAAGACTGGGACTCTGCCCTTATCGGCACCTCCTCCAAGAAGGATTTGGCTGGTTTACCAGTACAGGCAACAGACCATGTGGAGCCTAACTCTTACCATCCATCCACTTATAAGAGTATTGGAAGCACCTGGAAATTTATACTCACCACATTGGGCTCCCTGTCAAAGCAGGTCCCAGTTTGCACCTTTTATGGGACCGATTTACAGCACTGCCCTGCTCCACAGGTGCCACCAGGGTAACCCCCTCAGCCTAGCCTTGCCTCTTCCACTCCAACTAGTTTTTGCTCTCTTCTTATCCCTGACCTCTCATTATAGAGGTCACAGTATGGCTGTCTGCTAAGCATGTGATGGTATTTTTCAAAAGAGTATAACGTTAGTTTGCCTACTCACTGATCCTCTGCCTGAAAATGTGGGAGTTGTTAGCTGTGAAAACCCTCTTCTGACCTGCTAGCCCATGAAGGAAGGGCAGACAGCAGTATCTGGTGTGTGTGTATATGTACATGTGTGTGTGAAATCCAGATGTAGTGGTAAAGGCTTTAGATAAGGAATGATTAGATTCAGAGCTTTTTTAAATCCTTAATATGATATACATATGACATCTTACTCTCACATTAAAGCTGATGAAGTAAATCCATAAACAAAGTGATAATTTGTTTTAAATCTACACACTGAGATGCCAGAAAAGTAAAATCTGATAATGGATCTAGACAACCTGCAAGTGTACTTTCATAAACTGAATAATGTGATTTTAGGTGACTTAAAACAGACTTTGAGTAGGTGTTAAAAAATCTGGATGATTCGTTTCCTAACAGTCCAACATTTGTGTGGCTTGTCTTAGCTATTTAGGGTATAACTGCAAACATTCAGTTACTGTTTTACTTATGATAAGTCCTTTTAGCTATTTCCATCAAACTGTGACAGGATTTTTGGTTGAGCTTCTGGGGGAAGGTGGTGGAAATCTGTTAAAAGACATCTTATATTTTTTTTTTGATTTAGCAATTAAATAAACATTATGAAACAGACACTATTCTAAGTAATTTGTAATATTTAACTCAATACTCATTAAAAAACTTAGGAGGAAGATGCTAGTATTATCCCCATTTTATAGATTAGGAAGCTGGGGCACATTGGATTAATAAGTAAAATGGTAGAGCTGGGATTTGAACATTGGTAGAATGGGCAGGACTACCACCAACAGTAAATGTGTTCAATTCTATGCTGTTATTTCATGTAAATGGAAGATTTCTTGATTTAATATTTACTCCCATTACCACCTTACCCCACTTGCTCACGTTTAGACTTTTTTCTGCAGACACACACTAATGAGAAAGTAAGGGGAAAATATTTTTCTTTGAAATATTTAAATCTCAAAGGCTTTTATTTGTTTATTTGAAAATTAAATATGTAGAAGTATTTATCCTTGTCCCAGCTGTTTCAAATTGCCCCTCTAAAACAACATAATTTAGCAGAGACTCAACAGCAATTCTAGTGTGCCAAACTATCTTTAAGGCACAATAAGTATTATGGAATATATATAAATAATAATACTGTCACTGCTGTTACTAATAATAGCTAACATTTACCTATTGCTTACTAAGTTCCTATGCTAAGTACTTATATACTCATTGAACTTATATCTCATTGAATCCTCAAATTGACCTTCTGAGGTTGCTACTCAGAAGTTCTTCCATTCTTCAGTTTTGAAGAACTGAAACACAGAGTTTACCTTGCCCATAGTCATACGGGCAGAAAATAGCAGACTTGAAATGTAAGTACAAGCAGTCTGGCTCCAAAACTCACATTTTTAGATGAATAAAGCCATATCTGCTCATAAGGATTTTACCATCTGTTAGAGAAGCCAAAGCTAATAGTATCACAAAGATGAAAAATATGCTGTATTGTCAGCCTATAAACATTTATAATTTGCCTGCAATTATAAAGGTTGGTTTGTCTAGTATAGGCCTGACTTAGCTGCATTGTTTCAAGATCAATGTAATTAAAATAAGAGAGCAGTTATTTTCAGTGGCTAAATAACCATCTCTGAGCTAACAGTTTATAACAACCACTTTCTCCACACTTTGACTTTACTCACCTAGATGACAGCCGTGGTACAGTGTGATGTGAATCTTCTCCTCACCAGGGTGCATGCAGATGTGTTAGATATCCATTCTAAATGTTATTCTATTCATATCATATGTATTTCCTGGTTCCCATGGATGACTTCATTATTTCTAGAGTGTTAATGCCAAATTCATGGTAGCACTGGCAAAGCCCTACATGGGAACAGCCTGGACTGCGACAAGTGTTTCCCACTGGAGCACTTCACTAGAGCAGTCATTCTCAAATTTAGTAAATGGCTCTTAGTAACTGAGGCTTGATGTAGAAATGATAGACCTTCCTTTGATTCTTACAGGCAAATACCACATAATTTCAGAGACTTTAATTTTCCCTCGTGATTATATATTGCTTCCTAGTAACTTACTAAATGACTTTAAAAGGTTATACATTCAATAGCCATAAAATGATGCATTAGTAGAGTTCACTGAATATTACAATTCACTGTTTTTCCTAAAAGCCTGATATTCATGCAACCAACAATGCAGTTTTGCTCTTCTCATACAAACCCAAGTGTAGATGATTCAGGTTCCCACAGCTTTCAGGAGGAATACTATGTTGGTACCTCATCAGATTTTAAGTTACCTATAGTTTTCAGTTGCCTTTTTATTATAAATTATCGTTAGACTATTGATTTTAGTTTGCTTTAGGTCGCTTGCTTTACCTTCTGTGTGTGTGTGTTAGTCACTCAGTTGTGGGTTGCATGGGCAACCCCATAGACTGTAGCCTGCCAGGCTCCTCTGTCCATGGAATTCTCCAGGCAGGAATACTGGAGTGGGTAGACATTCCCTTCTCCAGGGGATCTTCCTAACCCAGGGATCGAACCCAGGTGGATTCTTTATCATCTGAGCCACCAGGGAAGCCCAGTGCTTTACCTTCTAGCATGTTGTAATTCATATTACCCATAATTTTTTTTAATGGTACATCACTTCATGGGAAATAGATGGGGAAACAGTAGAAACAGTGTCAGACTTTATTTTTGGGGGCTCCAAAATCACTGCAGATGATGACTGCAGCCATGAAATTAAAAGACGTTTACTCCTTAGAAGGAAAGTTATGACCAACCTAGATAGCATATTCAAAAGCAGAGACATTACTTTGCCAACAAAGGTCCGTCTAGTCAAGGCTATGATTTTTCCAGTGGTCATGTATGGATGAGAGTGTTGGACTGTGAAGAAAGCTAAGTGCCAAAAAATTGATGCTTTTGAACTGTGGTGTTGGAGAAGACTCTTGAGAGTCCCTTGGACTGCAAGGAGATCCAACCAGTCCATTCTGAAGGAGATCAGCCCTGGGATTTCTTTGGAAGGAATGATGCTAAAGCTGAAACTCCAGTCCTTTGGCCACCTAATGTGAAGAGTTGACTCATTGGAAAAGACTGATGCTGGGAGGGATTGGGGGCAGGAGGAGAAGGGGACGACAGAGGATGAGATGGCTGGATGGCATCACTGACTCGATGGACGTGAGTCTGAGTGAACTCCGGGAGTTGGTGATGGACAGGGAGGCCTGGCGTGCTGCGATTCATGGGGTCGCAAAGAGTCGGACATGACTGAGCGACTGAACTGAACTGAACTATGAATTATCCACACCCTACAGTACTTTTACGGTCATATTCTATTAGTATAACCTAATTAATTTCCCACTAGAAACTGGGGACAAATGGATCACAGGATCTGCTGGCCTAAAATAGAGTCACAGTCAAAAACTGCTGAAACCCACTGTCTTAAATACAGTTATATGGTTTTTAAGAAATAGAAGAAATGAAATCTTGACTTTTCTTGTCTGTAAATATGAAACCATTTTATAGAATGCAAATCCATAAAGAAGTCTAGGAGGAAAATACACTTGTGTTTCCTGACCAATTTGTACTAGTAATTTTTTTGAAGACCATTTCAAAAAAATCATGCTCCTTCTCTACCACAACAGGCCTCAAAAGTGTCTATCACTAAGAAGACAGAAAAATCTTAAATGTATGTGCATCAAGCAACAGAGATTCAAAATACTAGAAGCAAAGTCCAACAGAACTGAAGAAGAGAAATTGACAAATCTATAACCATAGTTGAAATCTTCAGCACCCCTCTCAGTAATTTATAGCACCACTAAACAAAAATTCTGCAAAAGTATAGTGTGCTGAATGACTACCCACCCACCAATGGTCTCCCCAAAATAGCAGAATACATATTCTTTTCAAGTATGAGTGGGACAGTCATCAGGATAGACCATACCTTGGGTCATAAGATAAACTTTAATTATAAAAGAACTGTAATCATACAATGTATGTTATCTAACCATAATGGAATCAAACTGGAAATTAACAACAATTAACAAGTAAGTCTCCAACCTCTCGGAAATTAAGGAACACCTTTTTGAATAATAAATCCATAGATAAAAGAGGAAATCTCAAGGAAAATTGAATGAAGATGTAAACACAACGTATGTTTAGGGGAAAATTATAGCAATAAATGCTTATATCAGAAAAGGGGAGTGAATTCCCTGGAGATCTAATGGTTAGGACTAAGCACTTCCACTACTGGGAAGCAGGTTCAATCCCTGGTCATGGAACTAAGATCTCACAAGCTGCACATCAAGGTCGAAACAATGAATGAAAGAAAAGGAGAAAGTTGTCAAATCTAAAAACTAAGCTCCCACCTCAAGAAATTAGAAAAAGAATAACAAGAAATAAGCAGACATAAGGAAGACAATAGAGAGAAGAAATGAAATTTGAAAACAGAAAAAAAGCCATAATAGAGAAAATCAAATCAAAAGCTTTATTTAAAAATATTTTAAAAGAAAAGCTCTTTTTAGAAAATCAAAAAAGAAATTGATAAAGTGTCTAGTGAGACTGACAAAGGGCAAAAGGAGAGAAGACTCAAGTTATCAGTATCAGGAATGAAAGAGGAGTTATCACTACAAACCTCATAGACATTTAAAGAATAATAAGGAAATGCTATAAACAACTCTGCACTGAAGTTTAACAGTTTAGATGAAATGAACCAAATCCTCAAAGCCCACTAGCTACATAACTCTCCCAAGATGAAGTAGATGATCTGAACAGTCATAACTATTAAAGGAAATTAATCATTAAAAGACTTCCAAAAAATAACAACAGAAATACTGAACAAAAGGGCTAAACATATTGCACTTTTATATTGCTGAAGTGCAAGAGTAATCCATTTTGCTTTTACTATTATGTTCTGTGGTGCCTTTAAAGTGCTGGAAGCCTGTAGAATATTTGATGTATAGGGCTTGTGACTTAGTGGAATTCCTAGGAAACGGATTAAATTCATAAATTTTATTAATGGTGAAAATATTGTTTAAACATTTGGAAAAATTTTTTATTTTATAAATGTTTTAAGTTTAATCAGTTATGCAAACAAACAAAAAAGATTCACTAATACGCCCTCACGCTTTAGAGAGGTTTCTGCTTACACTGTATAAAACAAATTATTTAAAGTCAGCCCCATCAGTTTCATGTTTGAACCAAACAAGGTCCGGTCCTCATTCTGCTAGTTCTTGGCTAGATAATGGCTGCCAGGAAGCAAAACACAAAATCTGGCTTAATTAGCAAGGCATCATGCACAACAGGACACAGAAGAATTGGATTAGGAATTTATTAATTTTAAATTTATTAAATTTAAATCTTACTATGAATTCCTTGTTGCCTTTTAAAAATAGAATAAAACATAAATTCTGATGAGAGCCCCTTCACTTGGTTGCTGTGGTCAATAATTACAGACTGTTTGGATACATACCTGTTTTTATCAGAGAGGTTAAAGAACCCCATTCTTTTTTATATTGTAGGCCTATCTCTCCCAGCTTCATAGCCTGAGAAAATTTCCTCAAGTTTTGTTGGCAATAGACATTTTTTGCTCCCATTATCACATTACCCATATTACCTCACCACCATAACTCATTTAATCAAGCATCTCAAGTTTAATGAAACTCCAGGTAAAATCATTTTACCCCTAGAACTATTTAAAGCCTCTTCTGATTAAAGGACCATAACTGATAATGAAATGATTTTCTTCACTCAACTTGTAAAATACATTACTTCCTTGATGGTTTCAGCACCCTCCAACTCTACAAAATTGTAGACCTAATCATTTGCTGTATATACCAAAATCTCATCCAAAGATTTCTCTTAATAGACTGCATATCTGAATCTCTTGGCCCAAGTCTTATGTGAGAATGAAGTTTAAGGCCCAGTTATTGACTGCTGTTACGTTCTAGTTTCTTGAGGATAGCTTCCAAGAACAGTGTTAAATTGTTTGCACCCTTCACATATTCATATTTGACTTTTGGCTCAGACAGCAACTGGCAGCAGGCCAGAGTGCATGAGCTCAACCTGGAGTCTTGGTTCTAAATGATATTGTTAAATCTGTTTCTTAGCATCTCTACAGGTATCAGGTTAAGCCAAAACAGTATCCTAATAGACTTGAACCCAAAACAATCTGCAGTGTTGAGAAATGGATCCGTATTTCAATTCCTATTCTTTCTATGCAAATAATTTTAGATTATAACTAGATGCAAACTTTCCTGAAATCTCAAAATAGGAGAATAAGTTACCTTCTCGTGTTTTCTTTTATTATCATAAATTCAAAGTGGCCTCAAGGACAATGGTTCTTGTATATAACCAGTTTCAAGTGAAAGGGCCCAACATTAAAGATTCAGATAGCTAAGAATAATGCTCTATTTAATAGAACATGAGCTGTTTGAACTTAGACATTTCTGAACCTCATTTTCTCATCAGAATAGAGAGACTAATAATACTTAATTTGCTCAGCTATTACAGAAGTAAATCATATACTGTATATAAAGTTTATTCCACTGTACTGGGCAGATAGTGACTATTCTTAACACCATATAGAAAGGAAATGGGTTCATTTACATGGAAGGGGATTGCTTCCTGATGAACAAATCAGAAAGGCTTCTAGGACCAGAACATCTGTCTTCATTGGGCATTTTAATGAATGTATCAGTTAGGGTTCAGTTGGGAAGCCAGAAGCACGAAGTGGCATGGAATAAAGGACTAGATCTTACTCAGTCAAGGAGCTGAGGTGAAGACACCTCAGCAGAGCTAGTGGTCATGAAGAAAATCTGGATGTAAAGCCAGGGAGAGCAAGATGAAATAGAATTCATCAGCACAAACTGGAAGCCTGTCTCCAACTTCATCAACGAAGCTGATGCCCTCTGCCATGGAGATTCACAGGCTCCTGGTCCAGGATTTAGAGGACCTGAAGGAGTTGCTGGCCTGGCTACTGACCCAAACCAACAAGAGTGGCATATGTGTGCACTGTGGTAGTGACTGGCACCCTACACTGACCTCCAGAGCAAGGCTGCTGCCTCACTGTATTCTCCAAAACTCCCACAGATTTACATTGATTGACCCTATCTAACACCATACAGGAAGAGGTATTCTGAGATACGTAGTTCCAACTTTCCCCAGTTGACATAGCTCTTCTCAGTTTGTTGATAACCACCACACTGAGTTTTCCTTTTCTGTTGTCACCATAGGTACATACCAGGTAAAACCTGCTTTGAAAATTCTAGAGACTGTGTGTATCACTGTAAAGTGAAAAATTCTAAACGACCATAAATTTGGAGTGGATGCAAGGTGTAGCCTACTTATTTAATTTCCCAGAGCATCTAGGAAACTATAACTTCAAATTGTCTTTCATCCATCTTCAATGAAAACAGTGACTGCTGTAAGTAATAATTAGGATAAAATGCCTGATTTACTTAAAGAGGTTTCTACTTAATAAAACACATAAGGCAAGTCTTTAAAGAATTTCTTTGTATAATCTGTTTTAGGAAGAGTACCAGAAAGCCATGTCCCTCTACCATGTTATTTTAGTCACTTGTTGAATCTTCTTCACTTAATTGCATTTTCCTTTATGTCCTCCATTTTTATCAGATGCCTGGTGTAAGAAACAAGCATATGAAGTTCACTTCTTTGTTTGCTAGTAAAATATTTTTGAGGGTATTATATTCTTCCTTTGTGTCTCTCTCGTATATATTTTATAATTGGATAAGGACTTTGACTCCCTGTAATTAAAAAACATATAAAGTGTCTGATACAGTGTCTGGCACTTGGATAGTGCACATATATTCTTAGCGTCCTTCCTCTAACCATACTACCAAATGTCCTCAGCAGTGGGCTGAGAACAAGCCAAACCCTAATCTTGGTGCATTTGAGGCGACGAGTTCTGGAAAAGTGGCAGCAAACATCAGGCCCTGCAGAAATCTAATTTTTCATATCTGAGCTTGCATAAATTGCTTTCTTTCTCTTACTCAGTTTTCTCATTTACAAAATGAGTATAGCACTGGAAAGAGGACTATGGAAAATGCCATCTAAATTGATAGCATAATGATGATTTGATTCCTGTTGCAAACATAATTTTTTTTAAATATCCCCATCGAGCTCTTTTTTCCTTTCTGTTAGATAAAACCAGTTTTACTTTTTCAGTCTTAAAATCATGTCCTAGTAGGTGGTTTTGTATAGAAAAGAAGGCAGAGTGTGATCTATCTTATTTTACTATAAAATAAATTGTGTATAGGAACTTTTGAAACTTTCTAAACTTAACTTTTATTTTTATCCAGTATTACCTTTGAGAGATTTTCTGGTAAAGAAAAACAATCTCTGGGATCAAGAAGACTGCAACTAAACTAACAGATATAGAAACATTTTGAGTGAGTGTCTTTGAGAGCTCGTCTATTCTCTAAGCAAAAATCTCAGAATAAGCCTGATATAAACATCCTCATACCCATAAAGGTATTTAGATAAAAGCTAGAATTCTTGGAACAAATTACACTGACATGGCAAGCATCCCATGGTGAGAAAATATGTACAATTTATCAGAGCAACCAAACTAAAAATAAAGGTAACCCCAAACCATTTAGTTTCAGATTCTTGTGGCTCAGCTGGTAAAGAATCTGTCTGCAATGCGGGAGACCTAGGTTTGATCCCTGGGTTGGGGAGATCCCCTGGCGAAGGGAAAGGCTACCCACTCCAATATTCTGGCCTGGAGAATTCCATGGACTGTATAGTCCATGGGGTCACAAAGAGTCAGACATGACTGAGTGACTTTCACTTTCACTTGCATTAAGTCAATAACCAGAAATTTTTCCAATATTTATGATTGTCATAAAATTGCTGACAAAATATGCCATATACATTTATTTGAGAGTTTTAACTTTTTGTACGTTCTTCATTAGAGGTGATTCATTGGTATTATTTTTTTCTCTCTTTTCTTTTGCAGATGGTTTATTTTTATGTCATTGAATAGCCTTCCAAAGGCAAATCTGGTTCTCTCAATTTTTTCTGATCATAAACATTTCTTTGTCACAAAATATGGGCAAGCCTATCCTGATGTCTCTGACACATAAATGTCGACAGTTTGTCAAACAGAAGATTCAGGAGCAGGCACTGTCCTAGTTCTGCTTTTCACCTATTCAAAGTTTCTGCCTCTGTCCCATGTTGTACACATTAATCAAACACCCCACGATAGCTATATCTAAAATGGCTGGAAATAAATGATTTTCATACATGGTGCAACTTAAGCATAAACCAAGTACCTTTCAGTGAATAATCTAGCATTGTGTTAAGATTAACACTGATTACAGGTATATGTAATTAATTCCTGAAACATCAATAATTGGATGTACATTGGTAACTAGCCATTTTCTCCCTTCATTTGTAAGTCAGAATCATGTACAGTTAGTGCTTGTAAAATATCCTAAAAGCATCTGGTCCAGCTCTCTGATCCTGCCGATAAAGAAATTGAGATGAAGATTACTTGCAGTGACTTATCCACAGCCATAGAGCTGGAATATGGAGAACTAGAAGTCAGATCTCTTGATCTCTACTATGGTATTGTTCTCCTGGTGCTGCACATTCCATTCTTGCTGAGACAGCACCCTTCAAAGTGTATCACTCCAGCTGGTGTGTTGAGAATAGGCTGCAGGGGCTGTGTGTAGTTTGGAACCATGAAAACAAGACAGTCTAGTCAGTTGACTAGGATTTAGTCAATTCAGGTGAGAGATGATAGGGGCTTAGCCCTGGGTGCTTATTGGAAGAAGTGAGAAGGCCTTGGACTCTGGATATGAGTGGACTGGATATGCTGACAGATTGCATATGAGATGTCATAACTCATACCCTCACTTTCCACACACATAGGTAGTATTTGATTCATGCTTTCAATAGAAGATTATATGTCAGGTCCAGTGTTAGGAGTTGAGTAGAGAGTGGCAAGCTAAGCAGATGGTTTCTGCCTTTGTAGAAACTAATGCAGTAGTTAAAAACTGCATTTTGAGAAATTGAACCAAGTAATTTTAAGGCATAATAATCAGCAATGTATCAAGTGAAAATTGCATAACACAATGAATCAGCTCCAAGAGATTTCTCCTGTGTAAAGAATTTAGTGGAGAGGCAGGCTTGCCTTATTTGGATCACTGATTTCCTCATCAGTATTGACAGAGGGTTTTTTAATTGCATTGAATTCAATTAACACTGTTAATATGTTTGGAATAAAATATGAATGCAGTCTCATCCTTGTCTAACTTGGCTGAGACTTATTACCTTTCTGTACCTTATTTTCTATCTCATTTGCAAAATTAAAATGTTAACATGAGCCTTCCTCTCATGAAAATATGATTAATGGTTACCTCCCCCAAACAGCTGCAAATCTTTTTTTTAAATCCCACAGAGCAGTATAACTTGTTAATTCAAAGAAAATCGACAAAAGCATGAGAATCAGAGATTGGTAGGATGTTAGATTGGTAAGATTGCTAAGACTAGTAAAGTCTTAGACTGGTAAGATTGGTAAATTTAGAGATGAGCTTCTCTGGTGGCTCAGACAGTAAAGCATCTGCCTGCAATGCGAGAGACCTGGGTTCTATCTCTTGGTTGGGAAGATCCCCTGGAGAAGGGCATGGCAACCCACTCCAGTATTCTTGCCTGGAGAATCCCATGGACAGAGGAGCCTGGCAGGCTACAGTCCGTTGGATCGCAAAGAGTCGGACATAACTGAGCTACTAAGCTACACAAGCTGTTACCTGTTTAAATTATCTCCATGAATATAAAAGTATAATCCTAGTATCTTTGTGTTTCACAGAACTTTTCCACATAACAATGCACTTATATCACATGTTATGGGAGGTTTTCACAAATGGATATCTTTGTGTCAGATGCAGAAAGCAGTTCTTTTCTCTAAAATGGTTACCATGACTACACAATACTTGCCTGAGAGGCGATATTGCATGGAGTGGTTAGAACGGGTTTGTGAATAGGTAGACCTGGGTTTGAATTTTGACTCTGCCACTACCTGTGTGCTCCTGAATAAGTTATCTACTCTCAGTTTTCTCCTCTTTGAAATGGCATTCACCACTGAGCAAATATATTGTAAGCATTAAGATTGATAACTGATACAAGGTCCCTAATGCTGTGCCTCACACGTGTCATTCAGTCAGTTCAGTCGCTCAGCCTCACACATGAGCCCTCAGTAAAGATAATTATTTAGATCCAAGAATGACAGTTCCTGTTTCCCAAGGGTGGTGACTTTTGTTACTCTTCCTAACCAGTCATTACTCTTCACTCTTCTTCCCATCTTACCACTTACTACTCGATAGGAAAAGGGAAATCACCTTATAAAATATTGTGTAAGTTTCACTTATGTACTTCCTTCTGAATCTGATGTGCATGGTATTCGTTTGATGAAACACTGACTCTGCCCTTCCTAATGAATTTAACCTTCTCTAAATTCCCCCAGTCATTGCCTTTTTGTTCTTATTTGACTCATAATTTATTAGCATGCCTATTTTTAAAAACACACTTATTTGTAAGTATATGTAGAGCCATTTTCAGTCAATATAAAGTCAGATTAACTTTATTGACAGAATCCAGAGCAAGCTCACCCCACTGTCTTCAGAGAACCAGTGTGCATGCAGTATCTTGTCCCCACCCCGTTCAGCAGTTTCTCTCCTGTACCAGAATGGGCAACAAGCTTGTTCAATTCTATGCTGTTATTTCATGTAAATTGAAGATTTCTTAAGATATTATTTACTCTCATTACCACATCACACTTACTCATATTTAGACTTTTTCTGCTGACACACAATAATGAGAAAGTAAGGGAAAATACATTTCTCTGTGAAATATTTAAATCTCAAAGCCTTTTGTTTATTAAAAAAGATTAAATATGTGGAGATAGTTATCAGTTGTCCCAAGAGTTTCAAATTGCTAAGCACCTTATGTATAAGAAATAAGCTTTTGGTTTGACTGGAGAAATTTTGGAACTTTGCAGAAAATTACAGTAAGAGGAAGTTGCTATATTGCAACAAGAGAGTATTTTGATTGCAAATTTTTCCATAAGTATGGCAATTTGCAACTTGAGAAGAATTTAATAGTAGCTGAGCTTTCAAAATGTAACACAGAAACTGTCATTTTCTTCCACAATTAAAATAAGTGCTTCTGAAAGTTTCAGGATAAGAATGACCCAAATTACCCTCCCCCACATTTCCTCATCTAGAATAGGGGAGAATGGGGAGAATGTTTGAACAGAACATCTGTGGACAAAATGAAAGACAAATGGTCTTTTCAGGCAAATGTCTGAAAAAGCGATCTTTTATAGCCAAATAGAATACTGTTGCATGCATCACCATGGTTAAGAAGAGGATCAACAATGCTTTCATAATGGCCTTTTATTTTAGCACATTCTATTTTTATGAGTTGAATTGTGATTTCAACACATCCATTCATAATTCATCATATAATTGTATGCATAAATATCTTTTGACACATTAAGGCACTTTTGCCGGCCACATCTTGAATTCAAATTTAATTCAAACTAAGTGCATTAAGACAGCTCTCATTTCCAGTAATGTTTTGGAAAATTAGATAAAAAAAAAAAACTTTTATTTAACAAAAGGAGTCTACTAAAGAACCGAACTTTCAGTAATATGCTGTACATGGATTACTAGAGTAAAGACACCTGGCTTACTTATTTCCTGCTGAAGGACTTCAGGTTAAAAAGCAATCAATTCATTAAGACTACATCCTGTGTTCTTTGCTGGTGGTCTGTTCAACTTTTATGCACTCAATCAATATTTATTTAGTACTAAATAATCCCTGTTCTAGTCAAAGGATAAAACAGTGCATAAAATAGAATTTTTGTTTCATGTAGCTTATTTTTGGAGGGAGGGCTGAGTAATAAACAAGAAGTATAAGTATTTTTGGTAATGCTAAGTTCTAAGGAGAGAAATAAAGCAGGGGAGGAAAACAGGAAGTGTTGCAGGCAATAATGAAAACCATTTTCTATAGGGAAGCCTGGGAAGAATGATCTAAAGGAGGTAAGGGAGTAAGCCATAACGGTATTGTTACCAAACTCAGGTTTGGCTGCTTGCTGCTCATAAGCCAATAATTCGAGAGGCAAGTGTCAGTAGAAAGGAAAGGTGCTTTAATCAGAAAAGCCAGCAATCTGGGGAAAATGTGGACATGTGTCCAGACACCAACTCCGAAGATTCTGCTCAGCCATGACAGTTTTTAAAGGGGCATAAAATGGGGATGGTAAAACTCAACATTCAGAAAACTAACATCATGGCATCTGGTCCCATCACTTCATGGCAAATAGATGGGGAGACAATGGAAATAGTGACAGACTTTATTTTGGGGGGCTCCAAAATCACTGCAGATGGTGACTGCAGCCATGAAATTAAAAGACGCTTACTCCTTGGAAGGAAAGCTAATGACCAACCTAGACAGCATATTAAAAAGCAGAGACATTACTTTGCCAACAAAGGTCCATCTAGTCAAAGCTATGGTTTTTCCATTAGTCATGTATGGATATGAGAGTTGGACTATAAAGAAAGCTGAGTGCTGAAGAATTGATGCTTTTAAACTGTGCTGTTGGAGAAGACTCTTGAGAGTCCCTTGGACTGCAAGGAGATCCAACCAGTCCATCCTAAAGGAAATCAGTCCTGAATATTCATTGGAAGGACTGCTGCAGAAGCTGAAACTCCAGTACTTTGGCCACCTGATGCAAAGAGCTGACTCATTTGAAAAGACCCTGATGCTGGGAAAGATTGAAGGCAGGAGGAGAAGGGGATGACAGAGGATGAGATGGTTGGATGACATCACCAACTCAATGGACATGAGTTTGAGTAAACTCTGGAAGTTGATGATGTACAGGGAGGCCTGGCATGCTGCAGTCCATGGAGTCGCAGAGTCAGATGCGACTGAGTGATTGAACTGAACTGAAAATGGGGATCAAGAATCTTAGTGAATCATTGAAGCAGAAGTTAGATTCTTCGTCATCCTCCATTGCATGCAGACTGGCTGACTCTTCAGATGTTCTCTTGCCTGCATGATCTGCCTCAGGATTGCTAAGATGGCTGTTGAGAGTAGAGAGCTAGTCATTTTTTAACTGTTTAATTCTTCATTCTTTCCTCCTTTTATCTAGGAAAAAAAAATCAACAGTTTAGAGATGGCATGGTGTGCATTCAGAAGAGCATAATCACAAATTAGTTTCAGTTGCTTAGTGGTCTCATTCTTTTAATTAGATTCTTTTAAGGCTAGTGGGGAACAGAAATGGGCAACCAGGAAGGGGGCAAAAGAGCTACTTTCAATATCTGAACAAATATTTCAGACAGAGGGAACAGCAGGGGTATAGACCCTAAGGTGGGACTCTATTCCACACAATCCAGAAACAGCAAGTGTGGCTGGAGCAAAGTTAATAAGGGGCGAGAAGCAAAGGGAACAGCCCAGGTCATACAGGGCCTTCAGGGTCAGTGGAAGAATTTGAGTATTTATTCAAAGTGAGGTGAGAAGCCATTGGAGAGTTTTCATGATCAAATCATATTTTAACAGGATCACTCTGCCTCTTATGTTAAAAACAGAAGAGGTGAGGACAGAGGAAGGGCAAACAATGAGATATTTCAGTAATCTAGGTGAGGGATGATGGTGGCTTCGACTGAGGTGATAGTAATAGAGATGGTAAGAAACAGTCTTATTTTAAACATATTTTGAGTGCAGAGCTGATATAACTTACTGGTGGATTGATTATGGGCTGTAAGAGAAAGGAAAGAGTTAACATTTACTCTAATATTCAGGGCTTGCACAGTTGTGGGGAGAAATGGAATTGCCATTTACTAAGTTATGGAAGACTAGAAGAGGAGCAGAATTGGTTGATGGGTGGTGGGTATGAGAAGCTTAGTTTTGAACACATTGAATCTGTTGAGTTAGGCAGCCTGTAGCTCAGTCAAGAAGTCCCCATTGATTATATAAATTTATAAGTTGCTGAAGATCAGAGCTTGTAAACACTCTTAGGGAGAAAGTTCAAAGAACTTTTCACCCAAATGCTCAGTACAATAAACATAAAGTGCAAATGATGGTGTTAGAAAGATTTTATTGAATGATAATTCAGGAAATAATATAAAAATATTTTTTAAGAGAAAGGACATTCAAAAATGTTTACAGAAGGAATCTATTTTTGGTGGTCAGTAAGCATTATGAGCTCATACTTTAAATTCTCACACACCCCTACCCCAAACATAAAAAGATAGTCATGGTCAAAAATGATATCTAGTCTCCAGGGACTAGAAGAAAGAACAAAATTGCACAACAATAAATGGGAACTAAAGCCATATACCTGTTAGGCTCTGAGTCCAGAAAGGGCTAGAGATGACTAGAAGTCTACTCTAATGGGTGTGAGAGAACAAATGGACCCCAGCCATGTCAGGAAACTGAAGATTGACTCATGGGGTGGAACCAGCTGGGAGGGCAAACAGCTTCTTCACCCATGAGTATAAGAAGGTTGAAGAAAGATACAGCCATTGACCAGAGCAATGACTTGTTAAAGGTGATTCTTTCCTTAATAGATGGAAATTTTGGGAAATCCAAAAAGCCCTTAAAATTTGAAGTAATAACAGGATGACTAAGACGCTGGACGTTCAGAAGTGCTAGCACCAACTAGTCATCCTGGATATGTAAAATATAGTCAGTGAAATAAACACTCTATAGGTAAAATAAACTTTATACAGGTATGTAAAATCAGAGAATTAGAAAATTGGAAAACAGTAAATTCACCTAAAAAGCATTGAGGAAATATGAAAGGATAGCAGTATTAAAGATAGTTGGTAAATTGAGAGATACCAACATACATCTGGAGACAAAAAAGAGAAAGTAAGTAAAGAAGGCCATTTGGAGAGAGAATGCCTAAGAATTTTCAGGATTGAAGAAATAACGCCTTCAAGTACAACACAATGAATTTGAAATGGGGTTCATTAATATCATTTGTAACCTAGACACATCAGAGAGCAATTGCAGAATATCAGGGATAAAGAGGAAAATATTTTAAAACTTAACAGAGAGACTAAAGACAAATTATAATGAGTGAGAGTAGCTACAGATGTTTTAAGGGCAGTGATGCTAAAAGAAAATAAAGTGATATATTCAGATTGCAAAGGGAAAATTATTTTCAACTCAGAATTCTATACCCATCTAAATATTATTTAAGAGTGAAGGGTTTTTATATTTTCAAACATAAATATCTAGACGTGTTTGCTACTCACAGACTGCTATGAAAGAACTTCTAAAGAGCATGCTTATTAAACATGAACCTGGAAGAAGGGTGATCTGAAACTATTAAGAAAAATACAGAAATAAAGTATATTACAAATTTTCTCTATTGTGAGAAAAACATTTATCATGAAAGCAAAGATTCCAAGCCCCTTGTTTTTCTACATTGGTCATAACACTTTATATGATTTGCTGTTATCCATTGTAGTCATGTGTCTGTTCTTAGTGTCCTTCTTTTATTAAATATTTCGTGATGTTGTCAGAAACTGGGGATGTGATATCAAATACCTGTCAGAATGAATAATTCCATCTTTTTTACTAAGAAAGACTACACAGGATTGTAAATTTGCACCTCAGGGTATTTAATCATACCTGCTGATAACATGAGGAAACCTTCACTATCAGGAGCTTATTTATGTATGTGAGTATTAAACAGTTTCTGATATAAGTTTTAAAGTAATCTTTTGAAAATGAGTCTATTTCAGGATCCCAAATCACCCACATGTCCAGTGATTGACTAGGCCTCAGAAGACTCTGTGTTCTATCCACAGCTAAGATTTTATTACAGTGATGCAGCAAGGGTATCCAGCCAGATTGGTATGGAAAAAAGAGACCATGGAATCTAAAGAAATCTACCTACAGGCTTCCTGTGCTCTCTCCTCATGATAGATCATGCAGAGTATACTTCACTTAGCAGCAAAAATGCAGTCACACGTGT